>NW_025544851.1:0-21814 GCF_000150115.1 Histoplasma capsulatum G186AR | reverse complement strand
ATTTTATTACAGAGTGTTTTTCAAACAAGTATAATATATCTTATATTCAGTCTCTTTATACTTGAAGACTTTTTTCTCTTTCTTTTTAAGATAATAATAATATTTGTATACTTTGATGATATACAGAGTCATCAAATGTTTCTTGAAGAGAAAGACAAATATATTTTTAGTGAAAGAAGAGAAAGAAAAATATATTCTGATTATAATAATAAAGATTTATTTGAAAAAAAATATACATTTTTTATAAAACAATATCTGCACAGAAATATAATGAAAAGAATAGAGATATATTAAAGAATTCAAGAAGAAAAAAAAATCTACAGCTATATATTATAAAAAATTATATGTTTTATAACAACACTGTTTGTATTTTTATACTGCTTGTTAATATTATATACATGCAGTTGTCATACAGATTATATTATAGCTCAATACAGATGAGATATTTATTGATATTATATATATACAATTGCTATACAGATTATATTATAATTTGATATAAATGAAATATTTATTGATATTGCATACATGCAGTTGCTATATAAATTATATTATAACTTGATATAGATAAAATACTTCTGTATTACTGTAGAGATTATTTATAAATACAATCTTTCAGATTAATATCTACAGATGTTTTTTTTTTCTTGATTTTTTCTCTTTTTTCTCTTCAATTTATTATAATTCTGCATCAGTATGTTAATTATTAAAAGTAATATAAATATCTCAATGTTTTTTTATTAATGAATATTGATTAATTATTTGATTCTATCTAGTAAATTCAGTATTATGAGTCTCTGTTCTTTCTTCTCTGAAATCTACACATTCATTCTCCACACTTAATATTTTTCTTCTCTCTCAAGTAAAAAAATAACTTATAATAAGAGTATTTTTTATCAGAGAATTATATCAACAACTGCTGCTGTCTGTAAGGCAGTATATAAACAGTAAATAATAAAATGAAAAGCAGTCTGAGTTTATTATTATAAACAGTATTTTAATACTTACTATACTATGTGAAAGATGTGTAACTCTTACTCTTATATAAAAAAAATAAATAAACAGAGTATGAAATTATTAAAGTAATACTTTTTGATAATATTAGATACTGATATAAAACTAGAGACTATCTGTGAGATTTATTACTATCAGAAATCAGAAGATCTTATTTTTTTCAAAATTATATTTATATATTTTATCTGAGAAATTGATGAGAATTAGTATTATTTTCAGCATTCTGCTCTCAATACTCTTCAAATCACTATAGAGACAATTTTAATCACATTTTTTAAATATATAATATTATATAAAAATAAATATAACAATATTTTACTAATTATTTCACAGATAATTTTAAAATTATAATTTATTATAAGCAGATAACTCTCACTGTAAAAGATACTAGATTGATTATAGAAATCACTCAAAAATTAAGAAATAAATTTTTTGATAACTATAGACTGATGAAATAAATTTTGTTTTATTTGTTTATATTTTTTATTTTTTTTGTATTTTTTATTTATTTTTTATTTTTTTTTGCAGAAGATTTTTGTTTTTTTCATTAATATTCTCAGATATTTGTTTTATTTTTTTTTTAAATTTTTAATATATCTATAGATATATAATAATATTTCTGTTGTTGACTTTAAAAAAGATAATAATATTTGATAATACTTATAGTATAATTAGATATCATCTGATGTAATAATATATAAATTATGTAATTATAAGTAAGTCACAATTTCATTTGATACTGTATTATAAAATAAGATTAAATAAGACTGTGACTCAGAAATAAAAATAAGAACAGTATTTGAAACTTAATATTTTTTATAAACAGTGAAATAAAATCAGAGTTATAATATAAACAGTGTAAAGTAGACTGGCCGCTGGGACCATGAATTACACATTTGGTTTGGTTTGGTTTGGTCCCAGTCCATTTCTTGGCATGATTTTAGTGGGACCAGGACCAGAATGGGAGTGTAAAGTGACTAGAATTATCAAAACATGAGTGAAATGGGACTAAAAAATCTTGATATTCCATGTAAAGTGACTGACTATCAAAATCAGAACATGATCTGGGACTGATCATGATTTTGACTCAAGTTTGGTCCCATTCTGATGATTATATAATACATCAATCTGATGATATGATTGGTGGAGATATTACCTCTATCTTGCTTAGTGCTGCTGCCAACCTACCCACCGCTGTCAATCTACCCACCGCCGCCAACCTATCTACCGCTGCCAATCTACCTACCGCTGCCAATCTATCTATCACTGCTAATCTATCGCTGCTAATCTATCGCTGCTAATCTATCGCTGCTAATCTATTGCTGCTAATCTATCGCCGCCAATCTACCTACTGCTGCCAACCTACCTACCGCTGCCAACCTATCTATCGCTGCCAACCTATATAGGGTAAATCATGGTCCCATTTGGTCCCATTTTGTAAAATGGGATCAAATGGGACCAGAATCACTAATTTATTAGTAAAACATGATCTGGGACTAGATTTATAATATAAACAGTGTAAAGTGACTAATTTGCTAAACACTATATGAGACCAGGACTAAGATATCTAATAATGGAACTGAGGAAAAATTTGGTCCCAGTCCCATGCATGGTCACACAGCCAGTCTAGTGTAAAGTGACTAATTTACAAAACACTATATAAGATCAGAACTAAAATATTTGATAATGAAACTGAGGAAAATTTTAGTCTCAGTTTTATACACAGTTATATAATCAGTCTAGATCTTAATATCTAGTTCAGATGTTGATTGTAAATCATCTCAAACATAAATACAAGCTTTAAACTTAATAAGATAATTATCATCATTAAATTTATAGATGAATACTCAATATAATGAAATCACTGAAGTATTTTTTGAAGATCTGCTAACAATTTCATAAATATTTTGCTGAGTTATAGAATTCCATTTCTATTTAACTATATTAATTCATTCATTGCAATAGAAGTGCTTGTTGATATCATTTCAATATTAAAATAAATCAGATAACTGAGATCAATGAACTTTAGAAGATTCTGATTTAGATAGAGATTCTGTATATATATATATATATATAGATTTAATATTCTGAAGAAGTACAGACAGCATTTGTGCTTCAGAGATCTCTCAAAAAGTATGAGAATATACTATACTGAAGGGATTTTCATATACACAGAGAAAAAAAAACAGAATTCAGATGATAATTCTTGAGAAAACTCAGTTCATATCAAGCTGTATATTCACTTCTGATTTAATATATAATTATTTATGATAGAGCTATAGTATGATTCTCTGATAGAGATTACTGCTGTTATATCTGAAAGGCTTTACAGAAAATAGAGAGAGAATATTTCTTCAATTTATCAAAAAACAGTTTATTTTATTATTTTATAAAAAAGTAGAAGCAGTGTAGAAAAGAAAAGTTATAATATAGTAGAGAAGAAATGATACTGTCTGTGGTACTGTAAGATTACATAATCTGATATAGCTTCAATACAGCAGACAAAAGAGAGAAAAAAAAAGCATCAATTTAAATTAATGAAAGAGAATAAACAGAGATACTAAAGAAGATAAATAAGAAAATAAAAGAAAAGTAGAGAGAGAGTATAATAGAGAAAAGAAAAAAGAAAGAGAGAATAAAAAGTATTGAAGTTGATAGAGATGAGAATAGAAGAGAAAAATTAGATCAGAGTATCAATTCTGATTGAATCAGCTGAATCAGTTGTATCAATTGAACTGACTGTATTAATTGAATCAGCTGTATTAATTGAATCAGTTATATTAATTGAATCAGCTGTACTGATTGAATTAGTTATACTAATTACATCAATTACACTAATTGAACTGATTGTACTATTTGAATCAATTATATCAACTGTACTGATTGATATTATTATACATTCTTAATTCTCATATCAGTAATCTGTATCTGCTCTATTTTATACAATATTATATATAGAATTATATCTATTTCAGCAGTTCTACAAAGTCTATAAAAATCAGAGATCTCAGATAGATTACAGCTGTTGCTCAATTGTATAATTTTATTACTGATTTTTTAAATCAGTAAAAGAAGTGTTTCTGCAAATATCAATATAATGTTAGATACTCTGAGCTCTTATTATATCTACAGATATAGATAAGTCTTATATTTATATACTGAAAACATCTGTAATATTATGAGAAATCTTTATAAAAGAAGCAGAGTGTGAGTCAGCAGTGTAGAGTATACTGTAATATAATAAGTTTCAGTGAGACTTTTATTTAATATTTCACAGATAATCTGCTGAGTTTTCAGTTTTAGTATCAGTTAAAGAGTTTATTATAGATTTTATTTCATCATTTTTATTTTATCTTCTGACTGAGCTGCTTAGTCACTGTGTAGATATTATTAACTGTAAATACAGTCTCAGATCTATAGACTAAAGCTGCTGTTAATAAGACTATATATTTAATCAGACAGTCTACTTTCTCATTACTCTCTATTTTTATATATTCTGAGAATTATTTCAGATTTATATTATACTATCTGAGAAGCTCATAATAGTAGTTGAAGACTCAGTATAAAAATACTACTGTGTTGTTCTGTATATCTCAGATAACTGAGATATTATCAAGACAGAGTCAGATCTGAAGATTAATAATGCTATTTATAGTACAAAAAAAAAGTTTTACTGTATACTTCAGTGCTCAGCAGACTTCAACTGCTTCAGTATTAAAAATATATAATATCAAATTCAGTACTATTGAGAAACTAGACTGATCATATGATCATATATAAAACTGAGATCAAATTTTTCCTCAGTTCTATTATTAGATATCTTAGTTCTGATTTCATATAGTGTTTAGTAAATTAGTCACTTTATACTGTTTATATTATAAATCTAGTCTCAGATCATGTTTTACTAATAAATTAGTGATTCTGATTTCATTTAATTCCATTTTATAAAATGGAATCAAATGAGACCATGATTTACTCTATATAGATTGGCAGTGATAGATAGATTGGCAGTGGTAGATAGATTGGCGGTGATAGATTAGCAGCGATAGATTAGCAGTGATAGATTAGCAGCGATAGATTAGCAGCAATAGATAGATTGGCAGCGGTAGATAGATTGACAGCGGTAGATAGATTAGCGGTGATAGATTAGCAGTGATAGATTAGCAGTGATAGATTAGCAGTGATAGATTAGCAGCGATAGATAGATTGGCAGCAGTAGATAGATTGACAGCGATAGATAGATTGGCAGCGGTAGATAGATTGGCGGCGATAGATTAGCAGCGATAGATTAGCAGCAATAGATTAGCAGTGATAGATAGATTGGCAGTGGTAGGTAGATTGGCAGCGGTAGATAGATTGGCAGTGGTGGGTAGATTAGCAGCAGTGAGTAGATTGACAGCAGCACTAAACAAGATAGAGATAATATCTCCACCAATTATATCATCAGATTGATGTATTATATAATCATCAGAATGGAATCAAACTTGAGTCAAAATCATGATCAGTTTCAGATCATATTCTGATTTTAATAGTCAGTCATTTTACATGAAATATCAAGATTTTTTAGTTTCATTTCACTCATATTTTAATAATTCTAGTTACTTTACACTTTCATTCTGGTTTTGATTTCACTAAAATCATGTCAAGAAATGAACTGAAATCAAATCAAATTAAATTAAATGTGTAATTCATGGTTTCAGCAGTCAGTCTATGAGAAACTGATCAGCTGTTTATTTCTTTAATAAATTATAAAGCTATAACTCATCTATCTGATATTATCTGAGCTCTGCTTCAATTCATTTAAAAAAATCTGTAGATTAATAAAGAATTGACTTTTTTATTATTTTTTAAATATCTGAACAGTATTCTTTTTATTAATACTCTCTATAAGATCTGTTCTGCATTTCTCTGAGTAGTGTGAAATAGTAAATATAAATTTATTGACTGTAGATAATAGTATTTTTAATTATTAAATCTTGATCTTCAGATGCTGCTGAGAGTCTGTTTTTTTTTTTTATATAATTATCAAAAAAGCTATTTGTATAGTCAGTAGATGTTTTTTATTTACTATCTAAAGTTTTATTGCAAAGTATATTTTTATCTTCTTCAGAATTATTATTATTAATAAAAGTTCAGCATCTCAGTATAGAGTTGCAGTGAATGTTATATAAAAAATTAAAAGAACTTCTCTAGTCATTATAGTGAGTATTTTCTTCATTATTTTTATATATTATTTTAGATAAAAGCTGATTTTCTCATTTCTGTCTATGTATTTTGTCAGTTATATACAGCTGCTATATCAGATCTCTGTACTATAGAGCAGAGAGAAGATTATATAAATAATAACTGTCTTTTACAGAGCATCTGCTGAGAGATTATTTCTGATTTTCTCTAAACTTTAAATATACTGAGTTATTATTTTTATCTTCTTTACTCAGATGAAAATATATAATCTTCAGATAAATCTTTTATTAAAATATATACTCAGTTAGTAAAGTGCTGACTTCTATTCAATTGAGATAGTAATAGAATAAATAATGAAATTTTCAGATACAACTATCACTGATATCTCATTGTATTACTTTTTTATAAAATAAATTATTTCAAGTTTCTTCAGTGTAAAAATCATTTTATTTGTCTTCTTTTATTTCAGAATACTCTGTATATTCTGACTGAGTAAGATAAAATTATTATTAAATAAATAAATTGCTTATCAGATGTTCAGATTATCTATATATTTAAAGTATAATTCTGAATTCTATTACAGCAGCTTTGTCAGATATAAAAGAAACAGTATTAATAATAGAAAAGACTTCTATAATATACTATATTATATTTAATATACTGTTATAATAATTCTCTTCAGCTGAATCTGAGCTCTGTATTCTGTGAGAAAGCTGTTAATAAACTGTAGCAGTTTATATAGTCATCTCTACTGTACTATTTACTGAAACAGCTGTCTGTATAATAAAGTATCAAAGACACTCTGTATATTCATTGTAATTATAAATATTTTTTTATTTTATATAAAGATTATTTTTATTTTATAAATGAAAGTAGTTATCAGATTTATTGCTAAATATCTGAGTAGTACTCTTTTATACTACAAGCTGACTATACTATAAATAAATACTGTGTATATTAATTATCTTATAATAATATATTTTAGTCTTTTGAAAATTACTGAGAGAAGAGTAATAGATCTTCAGAAATAAACTAAGCTTCTATCTTTTTTATTTATCTTGAATATTATTATCATCTCTATCAGTTTTCAGATTTATAAAAAATAACAGAGTCTGAGACAGCAGTTGTATAGTTGTTGTATAAAGAAAAATATATACTGTTAGTATATCTTGAGCAGCTATACTGTAATTTCATCTGTATCTGAAAAGATACTCTGTATCTGAATAATATTATATTTTATTTTCTTCATTTCAATTCAGAGATTTCAGAGTAGATTTTTTATATTATTTCAGTGTTTATTATTCAGCAGATTGTACTTCAGATTATCAACTGAGTTATATTATTTCAGAATTATTTATTATAATATCTCAGCTTTGACAATAGTTTCTTCTATAATCTGATTCTCAATCATCAAAGAGAATACTCTGAGATTAAACTTCAGTCTATATTAAATTACAACTTAGTATAGATTTCTATCATCTCTGATTTTATTAATTATCTGTCTTCAGTATATACACTTAATCTTATACACTGTGTTTTTAAACTGATATTTTATAGTCTCTGTCTGATGAGTAGTGAGCTTTCAGTATACTCTTCAATATTCTGCTATTTATCAGAAAGCTATGATTTATTTTTACTAAACTGATTTACTGACTATCTGAGCTGCAGTCAGAAAACTCTGAATAAAGTACTGAATCAAATTATTCAGCTGTGTTATATTCTCAACTCTTTCTAAGTAAAATATATTCATTATAAAATCTCTAATAAAATCTGTAAAGAACTTCAGCTGAGAGTCTGTGATCTTGATTTAAGCACTATTCAGCTGTGTTTGAGATGTTGTTGATAATATAATAATTATAGATTGATGATTCAAACTATAGTATAAATTTTAATACACTGTAATAAAAGTAAAAATTATATTGAAGAAGATAAGATCAATTATATAATCTGCTGTATGAATTGAAACATCTATCTTTTTTATATAATTCATTTCATACTTACTGATTTATTGAATAAGCTCCTCTTCTCAGTGCAGATTCACTGTCTCTGATTCAAAGATATTATATTAAATATTGATATTCTCATCTATCAGTAGAGTGGCTGCTGGAATTATGAATTATATATTTGATTTAATTTGATTTGATTCTAGTTCATTTCTTAGCATGATTTTCAGTGGAATCAGAATCAGAATGAGAGTGTAAATTGACTAGAATTATTAAAACATGAGTGAAATAAGACTAATAAATCTTGATATTTCATATAAAGTAACTGACTATCAAAAATAAGAATATGATCTGAGACTGATTATAATTTTGACTGAGATTTGATTCTGTTCTGATGATTATATAATATATATCTAGATATCAATCTGATGATATGATTGATGGAGATATTATCTCTATCTTACTAACTGTCAATACTCAATACTCAATGGCTTGATATTAAATCCTCTATTGCTGTCAATCTATCACTGCTATCAATCTATCTACCACTGTCAATCTATATAGAGTAAATCATGGTTTCATTTGATTTCATTTTGTAAAATGAGATCAAATGGAACTGAAATTGTTAATTTATAAGAAAAACATGATCTGAGACTAGATTTATAATATAAACAGTGTAAAGTAACTAATTTAATAAACACTATATGAGATCAGAACTAAGATATTTGAGAATGAAACTGAGGAAAAATTTGATTCTAGTTTCATATATAATTATACAGTTAGTCTATCTATCAGACAGCAGATCAGTGAGCTCAAATTAATCAGATAATTTATAACTGTATCTGTTTCAGACTGTCTGTATACATTGAAAATATAGCAGTTATTAACACTGATTTATAGTAGATTTCTGCTTTGTATAGATCAGTACTGCTGTACTCTTATCTTTAAACTTTTATATATATATATTATAATTCAGAGTCTTTTCTTCTCTTACTGCTCTGAGTTAGTGTTATCTCAGCAGTTTATAGATATAAAATATTTATATACTGAGTAATTAAAAGTTTTGATATCAGAGTGTGTATATAACTTCTGTATATAGATTATTTCACAGCTCTGCTCAAAAATAAATTGTAGAGCTACTGTATAACAGAAAACTACTCTGATAGTATTTATTCAGAAAATTTATAGAGAGTAATTTTTCTGCTGATTGTTTCTGTAGTATCAGTTATATTACTGATATTAATATTCTAGTATAAGAAGTTATTTAACAAGCTGCTGTCAAAGTTTATTTATAAAACAAAGTTGAAAAATTTCAGATCTGCAGTTTATCCACTGAGATTAAACTGTTTTTTAATTATTTGATTACTCTATTACACTGCTGTGCAAGCTGAGTATTATCTGATGTAAACTATCTATCAGATAATATTATTCTCACTGATAGAGCTCTGAATAGCTGCTTATTTACAGAGTATCAGCTCTGCAGTCTGAATCAGCTGAGTAGATAATACAGATATCATTATTGTTACTATCAGCACTAATTATATTGACAGCTGTTGCTGCTCTTAAGTATCTCTGTAGTATCTGTTGCTAAAATCACAGACAGCTGCTAACTTCTTTTATATTAGATATCTGAGAATACTGTTCATTTGTCTGAGTGCAGCAGAGTAGTATTAATATTCAACTGAATAGAGTTGATAGCAGTTAATACATCACAGTGCTTTTTTGTATTTTATATTTATTGATTTTTTATATTAATCTATAAGCTCACTGCAGTTGAAACATCTGATCAGTTATATATATTTTGATAAATAATAATATCTCTAATATTCTGAGTTATATCTTACTACTAAGAATCTCTTCTCAATCAGTCTGACTCTCTCATTAACATTGAAGAGTGAGAAGCTTTTTATTAAGATAAAAAAAAAGATAATTTATATAATCTTCTCTGTTTTGAAATTCACTTTATATTATAAGAGTCAATAACTTACTGACTTTATCTTTATCTGAGTTAGAATCTCTCTTTTAATTATTTTATCTATAAAAATTCTCATATTTTTTCAGTTCTGAATAAATTCTGAGATCTCTGAAATAGTATAATTATATCATTACTCTGATAGCTGAATTTTTATAATATTAAAAATCTTATAGAATATAATCACTGTCTTCTCAGTGATCAGAATGTTATATATATCTCTGTTGCTTGATATAATCACTCAGTCTGTTCTAATAAACTTCATTTTTAATATATTAGCTATATTTCTTATTCTCTGAATATTTATAATAATTATCTGTTATACAGTATATAACTGCAGTCAGACAACTCATTTCTCTGATTAAAGAGTAATAAAAATTTGTGAATTCTTCTGCTGTTTTGCATTCTCTGTGAGATCTTTTAATTAACTGATATTTTTAAGCTATAGATTAGTATTACTAGTTCTGTCTGATGAGAAAGCTATAGCTTTGATAGAGATAAACTTCAGAGAGACAGAGTTTTTTCTTTTCTGAGTAATACTTATTCAGATAGTCAGTTTTCTCTCAGTTGTTTTTATTATATTTAACTGTAGATGAGTATCTGAGAGAGTATTTTTTCTCAGAATAGATACTGTGTTTAAATCTGCTGTTATATATTTAATAAATCTTTTGCAGAAAACTCAGATAAAGTTCTGACTGACTGATTATTTCTTCTTCTCAATTCAACTATTCAGAATTTTTATTAATCTGATAAAAGTCTTCTACTGTAGATTTTATTGCTGCTGAGTCTTTTCAAACTATTTCTACAGCTGAGAGATAGCTGTGAAAATACTATCACTGACTTCTTTGAGAACTAAAAAAGATATTGTAATAGTCTTTCTCTGTTTTTTATCAGTCTTCTTAGTAATAAAATTGACTGATAACTTCAGCTTCAGTAATCTGATGTAGACTGTATCAATGTTTTTGAGTGAATAGAAGAATGTTGAGAGCTTCATAATCATTCAATCTGTGTAATACACATATATAGAGTAATTGTAGAGAGTGTGTGATGATATTGAATGGATTAGAGGGTTGAAATTATACAAAAACAGTTGGAAAAGTGGAAAAATTCAAATGTATCTCTATGTTTGTGAGTAGTTGTAAGGATGAAAGCTGGATTATGTGATGTATAAGAAGCTGATAGAACAATATTGATTAATCAAAAGATTAATAATGCTCATACTCAGCTCTTTTGTCATCAGTTTTAGCTAGTTGCTTCAATATCAAATCCTTTACTCTGTCAAGAGCAATTTTGCAATCACAGTACCATTTATACTTGATAAAGCCCTTGTCAAATCATAAATTACTCAGTTTCTTCTTAGCCTCTGCAACAAACTCAGTTCCTGCCACTGTGCCATCACAATCCACTTTGATACACTCATAGTCTGCTTCTAAAAAGTTAAATAGAAATGGGATATCACTCATAATAGCAGATAACTCTGCTCATGTCCTCTTCAGATCAGTCAGAAGAGATTGAAAGTGTGCCTCACTGTATTTAAACATTCAGTGAGCAAGGAATATGAGCTCATACACTGCTGTCTTTCGAAAATTGACCATTCAATATAACTCTGGGTTTTTGACTTGCATGAGTTTCCACCATCCAATGAACACATTTTGGATGGTATACTCATATACAGCCACACAGCATTCCTTCAGTGAGAGCCCGGAGATATTAAGTCATGATGCAAGATCAAGTGTCTCCAGTTCAAGACTGTCCCAGTCAAGAAAAGCAGGGTTGATATTGTGGTTGAAGAGGGGTGAGATATGACATGACTGCCAGTCAATAATACACATAATTCTTGCAGAATTATATAGGTCTACAAAGACATTGTCATCATGCAAATCATCATGCCAGAGGCAGGGTCGGGTGATGGCTGTATTCTTGAGAATAAGGACATTGACAACTTGTCAGTAGCAATCTAAAGCAGCACTTTTCTTTCCCATATTCAGTTGGTAGAGCTTTGAGCCACAGAACAAGGCAATCTGTTTGGGGGGCTTTAAATACTGAACAGCCATCATCTCTCACATGCTGACTGCCTGCAGATGCTGTGTCAAAGATACCTCTAAAATCTTATTAGAACCTGCACAGGAACGACAAGGTTAACAACATACATGACCCCTTATTGACATCTAGAATCAATCAGCCTGCATCACACCAGTCCCGGCCTGTAGCTGAACCAATCATGAAATCTGAATCACTGATGACCTCACTGTTCTTAATATAGTGACTATCTGCTGAAGGCTGCATATCTCCTGCATAATACAAGCTCCCATAATAGAAGAAAGAAACTCTCAGCCATTGCTTCTGGAGGTATGTGATGGCAAGGAGGACCTTGAGCTTCTGGGGTAATTTCATGGTGCCCCATACTTGGAACAGTAGAACACCTTTGACTTTGTCCATGATGATAAATTCAGCACTCATGGGATGTGTTTTTGCTTGCGAATTCCATGCATATACGCGAGGGACAGGTGTGTCAAGAGTTTTTCTAGCCTCATGGTTCAGGCATGTTAGCAAGACTTGGTGTTGACATTCAGGATAAACTTACAAAGTCCATCGTGGCCACTTCGCTGGCAGTGGTATAGTGCGGAACAACAGCATTGAGGTTTGGAACCTTCACTATTACTTCTCGCCCATCATTCATAGACATAAGGAAGGCTTTGTTGAACATGCCATCAGGATGCTTCTTGACAGCAACACAACAAGCAGCTCTGACTGAGTTTGCAGCAACTCTTGTGAGCTTATTAAGATCAAATCTGATCTCTCATTTTCAGAGATTCTCTGCCTCATCCACAATAAAGCAGCCATGTGTGAATTTAAAGAATTCGCAGTTAGAATTCCAATCTTATACAGATTAGTAATATGTCAATGGTGCTTGAATGCATTTGCTTACCAATCTGGGAAGAGTCCATGCTAGCTGGATTGTAATCATATGACAAGTTTGAGGCTTTAAAGATGGAGGGAAGTGTCGTTTTGAGCCTGACCTTATCCTGCGAATAGAGAAACCAAGACATGTGGATGGTGGGCGGCACATATTTCATGGAATATCTCTGATCATGCTTACCATCCAGAACATCAGATGGTTCTTGATACCGCGGACATTAAGTTGCCAGACGCAGCTTTGTTGAATAAGTCAAGAATGAAAGTGCAGGTGTTGTGGTGGGAGGCCAGACAGTTAAAGAACAAATAAGATCATGCTAATTATCAGTCAAGGGGACCTCGGGAGTTGACACAAACCAACACGTGACTTGAAGACGTCAGGTGTAAGCGGGTTGAACCCCGATTGGTCCCAAGATTATTGTCATCTATCTGCAGAGGACTTTATCAAAAGTATTATGTATATATATATAGATTTAGCATCTCAGAGAAGCACAGACAGCATCTGTGCTTCAAAGCTTTCTGAAGAGTATGAAGATATACTATATTAAAGAAATTTCTATATATATAATTTATATATATAGAAATTTCTTTAATATAAAGAAAGAGAAATAGAATTCACATAGCAACTCTTGAGAAGACTCAGTTTATTAAATTTATTAAATTGTATATTTACTTCTAATCTGATATATAACTATTTATAATAAAACTATAATAGAATTTCTTAAAAAAATCACTACTGCTGTATCTGAAAGATTTTATAGAAGATAAGAGAATATTTTCTCAGTTTATTAAAAAACTATCTATATTTTTTATAATAGAAAATTTGTAAATAGAGAGAAGTAGAAACAAAAAGTTTATATTCTGAAATAATATAAATAAAAAAATAACAAAAAGAGACTATATTATCTATAATACTATTCAGTTATCTTATCACATCTAACCATTTGTTAACATGGACTAGCCAAGAGAACTCAGGCAGGGTTCAAATCCGGGAAATGCCATTGTGATTTTTCTAGAAGAATGGCTTACTCCATGCAAGGTGTGCCCTTGGGGGCCTCTGTATGTACCTAGACATTATGATTGGCCCAATCATAGTGTGGTGAGGTTGAGTGCTTCATCTCCTTGGCACTTGAGTGGTTAGTAAGATGCGTGGTCGCATCTCCACCAAGTGGGGGAGGATGTGGTTCCCCACTATGCTGCGGCTGGTGGTCGCAGTGTATAGGCACACCCACAGGTATATATATCACTATGAGCGCAACCATTTAACAAATGGTTACGTTGGCCTTTTGCTATGGATAACCTAGTGGTCATAGTGCTATCTTATCACAGATATATAGCGATGATATCTAGCAATGATATCTAGCAATGATATTTAGTGATGGTATTATAGAGTTGTACAAATCATGGAACTGGCTGTTCAATCTCATTTATAATTTAATAAAGTGTATATGATATTATATGAGGTTATATTACAGATCATTTTGCACAGAAAAGTTTGTTTTTCTATAATAAAGAGAGAGATAAACAAGTTGGTTTTCATAAGTGAGTCAGTGAATAGTTAAGTTAAGCGAGTCGGTCATATAAGCAAGTAAGTGTTGTTTTTTTCGCGGGTCGGGTTGAAAAAAAGTGGTTGGGGTTGCCTGATTTAACAGGTTCCAGGTTCACTTAACTAAACCTGTGAAACCAGACCCGGGTTTTTAGGGGTCCTTAGGCGCGCCCATAGTGGGTAACATGCCTAAATTACTTAACTAGATTTAGTTAAGCTTGGGCACGGCCCCTCTAAGCGCGAGTGTGTTTTTTTCGCGGGTCGGGTTGGGTTCCAGGGGCAGCATGCCCGGAACAACGGGCTTTTTTGCTGGTCGGGTTCACAACCTTATAAGCGAGTCGGTCATATAAGCGAGTCAGCCACCTTACACTGCCTCATCAAATTTGTATGGAGAGATATCTATATCTATTTGTTATGTTTGTTTCAAAAGTATCTCTACATACAAAGTTGATGGGCAGTACAAGGTTAGCTAACTCGCTTATGTGACCGACTCGCTTATTAGATTACCATTTGACGAGGCCACTTGTAGCAATTAAACCCAGAATAGAAGGCCGTACATATCAAAATGTTTATATGACTTACCATTTCACAATCTCTTTAGTAATAATTATTGGCTTTGTTACTGCATCTTACTGAAAGAGGGAATTATATCTTAAAAGATATGTTGCAAAATCCCTTTTCTGTCAATGCCAGTTGAAAACCTCAGTTATAACTTTCTTCGGCCAGGAGGAAACATTAATCTCTCTGTTTACATTATCCGAATTTATCAAGATAATACTAAAAGCCTTTGATTAACACATGATAAGTAAGCCAATCCCAAATGCATGATGTTTTTTGATTAAATGGCGAAAAATCTGCTCATATTTGGCATTTAATGTAAGGTAGTTGAAATATTGTTTCTATTATAAAGTTACAAAACTTCCTTAAAGTTTACAACAAAATAAATTCACATAAAATAATCCAAGATTAGAGTGTATATGTCAAAAATAACCATGCATTTTATGTCTATTTCTCTACATTTATACCTTCTCAATTTTTGTTTATATGCTGCTTATTATGCCTTTGCAGCTGGAGCGTCGGTGAGTTGTGAAATCATATAGTTTTTCTCCATCCTCTTTTCCCACTTTTAAATTTACATATATATAGTAATTGTATATCTTAGATACTGAAAGATATGCATGTTTAAAATATCAAGAAAAAGATATAGTAGTGAATAAACAAATGACTGAATCAGGATAGAATATTGAAACTAATTTTTAATTTAATTGAGCAGAATGATCTTATAACTACAGCTGAGCAGCTGAGCATGCCTTCTAATTCTGATGTATCAATATTCCATGATATTGATAATGATAGCATTTTGCGTGCGTTTATAAAAGATGAAAAGGATACAAGTTATTCTCACCTCACTTATCATCAGCTTGTGAACTTTATCAACACTTATTATAATAATCTGTCGTCGGAAAAAATACACCGTCTTAAGCAGGCATGGAGAGATACAGATGGTTTTCAGATGAGCCCGGAACAGATGCTATACTTATTCAAGAACTTACTTCCAAGTCCATTTAAACTTTCAAACTTAAAAAAAATAGATCAGCGAAAACCGTTTAAAAGCAGCTCTATAAAGTATCATACTACAAGGGGGAATGCACCATCCACTGGCAAAGTTGATTGTTCTCAATATAAATGCCATCGCTCATCGGATTGTCTTATTGTTGGTTGTGGAATGTGTTTTCATTATGACCCAGCTTCTAATGTCGGAAGATGTGGTGATTCTGGATAATTTCTAAAATATTCTTCTTCAAAGTCTTCAACGGCTAGCATCATATAAATCTATTATTTTTTTAACTTTACCATTATTCTATCTTAGCTCCCATGTGATATTTATGAACAAAAATCGTTTGTTAATCAGACGGAGCGAAGCAAAGTCTCTAAGAATCATACGAAGCTCTGGCCCGAAAGTTGCTTTAGTTTATAGCTGAATTGATTGAATGACAATGTGTTCAAAATGGCGGCTTAAATCTTGATGATTTCATTGGTGTATAGCAGATTTCTGAACCTCTGATTGATTAAAATGCTCAAAATTCCGACTTTTAAATCTCTAGACTTAACTTTTCAAATACTGATTCACAATTGACTGAGATACTAATAGCCTCTATTCTTGCCTCTGAATTATCTGCCTACCTATCTACATGATATATAATCGATTGCTGATAGAATCAAGAATACTAGCTATCTATCTACCTCTCTACCTTCCAACTAACATGGCTACTCAATATACAATCAATCTTTATAAGAATAAACATCATCATCTAGCTGCTCATCTATCTGGCCATGCTGGCTTACTAGATGTATGTATGTATGTATTAGTTTAATGTCTCAGAGGAGAGCAGGCAGTGCCTGCACCTTAGAGGCCTCCCAAAGGGCATGGAGACATGCTAAGCTGGAGAGATCTCTATATACAAAGTAGAAATAGACACAGGATCCAGATAGCAACTCTTGAGAAGACTCAGTCCATATAGACTGCTCATCCATTTCTGGCCTGACGTATGGCCATCTATGGTAAAGAAATAAACAACTGCTCACCAGGAGCAGAGATAGGGTGATTGCTTGCAGGGAGCAGCAGGGTGATTGCTCGGTGGGAGCAGCAGGGCGATTGCTTGCAGGGAGCAGCAGGGTGATTGCTCGGTGGGAGCAGCAGGGCGATTGCTTGCAGGGAGCAGCAGGGTGATTACTCGCAGGGAGCAGTGGCAGGGCGGAGGAGGGTGATTGCTCGCAGGGGAGCAGCAGGGCGGTTGCTTGCAGGGAGCAGTGGCAGGCGGAGGCAGGGCAGAGGCAGGGCGGAGAAGGGTGATTCCTCACAGGGAGCAAAGATCAAGGCCTGAAGGCCAATGAATACTGGGTTCACTGAGAACCAGGCATTCATAACAAACCACTCTGCTCTTGGCCATCACCACTAGATGATGTTATCAGGCTGCACCGCGAGGAGGTGGCAGAGTCGGACTTCGCAGCCCGAATAGAAGGTGGTATACATCATGAAAGAATAATAAGCTGAAATTACTATATACAGAAGAATATACAAGCATGAATAGAGCAGATTTCTACTCATATTCAAAAGATTATAGAGCTAGAAGATGAAAATGAATATAAAGAAGATTGCAGATAATTGTATATAGATTATGATGAAGAACTTGACATCAAGAACTTGCTATCTCAATGTTATACTTTTGTGGTGTTTTTAGTGTGGGCAAGGACTTTTGGTATAAACCTCTGTACTTTTAGTCTGATTCTGATCTCACTAAAATCATGCCAAGTGTGACGGGTTAGCATCTGTTGGTAGTTAACTTACACAACCAACCCTCTACCATGTGCTCACATGCTCACACACACTCATATGCTCACACACACTTATGAAGTTCTTCCACACCTTCTCATGATTCCATCTCATAATCACATATATCTTAATGCTCTAATAATTCTTTCACTCCACACTTCTTCAGAATGCAATCTCTGATATTTCTTTTACTCTGATTCTCTTATCTATAAGAATCTTCTTATACAATCTCTTCTTCTAATCTTCTTTCTCTTTCTTTTCTTAATTAATTTATAAACTGTTATCAGAATAGTGTCAAGTTTATTGATAGTGCTGTTGAAATAGATTATATAAACTGTATGTATATATATATGTATAGATTTAATGTTCTGGAGAAGCACAGGCAGCATCTGTGCTTCAGAGACTTTTCAAAGAGTATGAAGATGTGCTATACTGAAGAGATTTCTATATATACAGAGAGGAGAAAACAGAATTCAGATGATAACTCTTGAGAAGACTCAGCTTATATCAAGCTGTATATTCACTTCTGATTCAATATATAGTCATTTATAATAGAGTTATAATATAATTCTCTGATAGAGATCATCACTATCATATCTGAAAGACTTTATAGAAAGTAGAGAGAAGATATTCTCTCAGTTTATTAAAAAATAGTTTGCTTCATTATTTTATAAAGAAGTAGAAGTAGTATAGAAAAGAAAAATTATAATACAGTAGAGAAAAGATGATACTATCTATAACACTGTAAAATTATATAATCTGATATAGCTTTAATACAGCAGACAAAAGAGAGAGAAAAGAAATATCAATTTAAATCAATAAAAAAGAATAAACAGAGATATTAAAGAAGATAAATGAGAAAATAAGAGTAAGATAGAGAGAGAGTATAATAGAGAAAAGAAAAAAGAGAGAGAGAATAAACAGTGTTGAAGTTAATAGAGACAGAAGTAGAAGAGAAGAGTTAGATTAGAGTATCAATTCTAATTAAATCAGCTGAATCAGCTGTATTAATTGAACTGATTATATTAATTAAATCAGTTATATTAATTGAATCAGTTGTACTGATTAAATCAGCTGTACTGATTGAATTGACTGTACTAATTACACTAATTACACTGATTGAACTGATTGTATTATTTAAATCAATTGTATCAACTATACTGATTGATATTATTGTATATTTTTAAGTTTTATATCAGTGATCTATATTCACTCTATTTTATATAATATTATATATAGAATTATATCTGTTTCAACAGTTCTACAAAGTCTGTGAAGATCAGAGATCTTAAATAGATTACAGCTATTACTCAATTATATAATTTTATTACTGATTTTTTAAATTAGTAGAAGAAATATCTCTGTAAATATTGATACAGTATTAAATACTCTGAGTTTTTATTGTATTTATAAATACAGATAAATCTCATATCTGTATGCTGAAAATATCTGTGATATTATAAGAAATTTCTATAAGAAAAGTAGAATGTAAATTAGCAGTATAGAATATATTATAATATAATAAATTCTGATAAGACTTTTATCTGATATTTTACAGATAATCTGCTGAGTTTTCAGTCTCAGTATTAGTTAAAAAACTTATTATAGATTTTATTTTATTACTTCTATTTTATTTTCTAACTGAGCTACTTAATCACTATATAAATACTGCTGACTATAAATATAGTTTTAGATTTGTAGACTAAAGCTGCTGTTGATGAGACTGTATATTTAATCAGACAGTCTACTTTTTTATTATTTTCTATTTTTATATACTCTGAAAATTATTTCAGATCTATATTATACTATCTGAGAAGTTTATAACAGTAATTGAAGACTCAGTATAAAAATACTACTATATTACTTTGTATATTTCAGATAACTGAGATATTATCAAGACAGAATCAGATTTAAGAGTTGATGATATTATCTATAATATAAGAAAGAAGTTTTACTATATACTTCAGTATTCAATAAGCTTCAACTGCTTCAGTATTGAAGATATATAATATTAAACTCAGTATTACTGAGAAACTGATCAGCTGTTTATTTCTCTAATAGATTATAAAGTTATAATTTATTTATCTGATATTATCTGAGCTCTGTTTTGATTTATCTGAAAAGATCTATAGATCAGTGAAAAGCTAATTTTTTTATTATTTTTTAAATATCTGAGCAGTATTCTTTTTATTAATACTCTCTATAAAATCTGTTTTATATTTCTCTGAATAGTATGAAATAATAAATGTGAATTTATTGATTATAGATAGTAGTATTTTTAATTATTAAATCTTGATCTTCAGATACTACTGAGAGTCTGCTTCTCTTTTTTATATAATTATTAAAAAAGCTATTTATATAGTCAGTGAATATTTTTCATCTACTATCTGAAGTTTTATTACAAAGTATATTTTTATTTTCTTCAGAGTTATTATTACTGATAAAAGTTCAGTATCTCAGTATAGAGTTGTAGTAAGTATTGTATAGAAAATTAAAAGAATCTCTCTAACTGCTATAGTAAGTATTTTTTTTATTATTTTTATATATTATTTTAGATAGAAGCTGATCTTCTCATTTCTGTCTGTATATTTTATCAATTATATACAGCTGCTATATCAGATCTCTGTGCTATAGAGTAGAAAGAGAATTATATAGATAATAACTATCTTTTATAGAGTATCTGCTGAGAGATTATTTCTAATTTTCTTTAGACTCTAAATATACTAAATCATTACTTTTATCTTTTTTACTCAGATAAAAATATATAATCTTCAGATAAATCTTCTATTAAAATATATATTCAGTTAATAAAGTACTAGCTTCTATTCAACTGAGACAGTAACAGAATAAATAATAAAATTCTCAGATACAACTATTATTGATATTTCATTGTATTATTTTTTTATAAAATAAATTATTTCAAATTTCTTTAATATAAAAATTATTTTATTTATTTTTTTTTATTTCAGAATGCTCTGTATATTCTGACTGAGTAAAATAAAATTATTATTAAATAAATGAGTTGCTTATCAGATATTTAGATTATTTATATATTTAAAATATAGTTCTAAGTTTTATTACAGCAGCTCTGTTAGATATAGAAAAAACAGTATTAATAATAAAGAAGATTTCTGTAATATATTATATTATATTTAATATATTACTATGATAATTCTTTTCAGCTAAATCTGAACTCTATATTCTATAAGAAAGCTGTTGATAAACTGTAGCAGTTTATATAATTATCTCTATTATATTATTTATTGAAATAATTGTCTGTATACTAGAGTATCAAAAACACTCTGTATATCTATTGTAATTATAGATACTTTTTTATTTTATATAAAAACTGTTTTTATTTTATAAATGAAAGTAATTATCAGATTTATTGCTGAGTGTCTGAGTAGTATCTCTTTATACTGTAAACTAATTATATTATAAATGAGTGTTGTATATATCAGTTATTTTATAATGATATATTCTAGTTTTTTGAAGATTATTAAAAGAAGAGTGATAGATTTTCAAAAGCAGACTGAGTTTCTATCTCTTTTATTTATCTTAAATATTATTATCATTTCTGTTAGTTTTCAGATTTATAAGAAATAATAAAGTCTGAGACAGTAGTTGTATAACTGCTGTATAAAAAAAAATATATACTATCAGTATATTTTGAATAGCTGTACTGTGATTTTATCTATATCTGAAAAGATACTCTGTATTTAAATAGTGTTGTATTTTATTTTCTTTATCTTAATTCAGAGATTTCAGAACAGATTTTCTGTATTATTTCAGTATTTATTATTTAATAAATTATATTTCAAATCATCAACTGAGTTATACTGTTTCGAGAATTATTTATTATAATATTTTAACTTTAACAGCAGGTTCTTCTATAATCTGATTTC
>NW_025544852.1:0-21124 GCF_000150115.1 Histoplasma capsulatum G186AR | reverse complement strand
TTTTTTTTATCTTTTTTTTTCACAGTAAGCACAGTGTTGATTTCATATGAATAAAATATTTTATAATATGAATGATTTGAGTCTGTTTATTATCAGTTGATATTATTCTTTTATATCTGTATATAGTATTTACAATTACAATTATATAATATATATTTCTTATATTGAGAGTGTTTTATATTGACTATTTCTTTATTCATCTATCTAGTATAATATTTATATTTACTGTGTAATAACTTATATATTCTGAATTCATTTATATTTTGAAACTATTGATAATACTGTTTATATTTTTTTCAGATTCATTGTTTATAATTTGTTTAAAATCTATATATAGCTCACTGAATATATACTAATTTCTGAGTTTATTTTTTTTTTATTGATATCTATAAATTATTTCAATCTCTGTTCTGATAATTTATATTCTGCAATCTTCTTTATTTTTTTTATTAGATTTTTTCATTGCTCTTAGATATTCTATCTTCTGTAATTTTATTGTTATATATAGTTTTTTATCTTATTTCTTAAGACATTGTCTGATTATATATTCTGACTTCTCACAATTGAAATATAGCTTCTTGTATTAATATTTCTGTTTTTTATCATTATTCTTTTTTAATAGTAGAGTGGTGTTTAACTTTATTAGATATAAATTATAATAGTCATTCTGTTTTTTATAAATTCTGATTGTGAGTGTATAGTAATTTGTTTTCTCTAATCTGTATTTATAAAGTCAATTATCAATTCTAATAACTATTTCAATTATTGTCAATAACTCTTCAGATCTCTGAGCTAGCTTCAATATTTTATTCTTGATTTCTTTATATAGTTCTTGATAAAATTATGCTGTCAAAGTTTTACTATCTCAGTTTTAATGTGAGCTTAGCTGCTGATATTTAAATGTATATTGTATAATTGATTCTGTTTACTTAAATCAGTATAGCTTTTGAGCTGCTGAATATTTTTTATTGATATTTTTAAATATCTGCTGTAACTGATGAGTAAATCTAGTATAGCTATAAAAGATTTTTATAGTTTATTCATCTTAATCTTCTTTTACTTCATAGAATCATAATCTGATTCTTGATTCAAATCAATTGAATATGAGTTCTATCAAGAATATTGATGCTAATAAGACTTTATCTAATTCTTCTACTAATTTTAATATATTTATAGTGAGATAGATGTTTATCTGACTAAGAAAGATTCTCAACTTTTTATATTTTTCACTGAATAATATAAAAGAATTGCACTTAAGTTCTTGAGCACTGATTGCTTACTTCAGCTTACTGCAATATTCAAATAACTTCTTTATATTATACTTTTCATTATCAATAATTGATTCTATCTTAAATATTATAGTTAACTTTTCTTTAGAGCTTTGAAATTTGTATCTTTAAACTTAGCTAGTTGTATTAAGCTTAGTTTTATCTCAATTAACAAGTTGTTTCTTTGAGTAGAGATCTCTATAATTTTGAATTAGAGATGATCAATATTGCTACTGAGTCTCTAATCTAGCAAGCTTCTCACTGATTATAAGATAAGATTGAGTCTTATAGAGTATTGCTGAGCTTGTTTACTAAGTCAGAAGATAGTACCACTATTACAGATTAAGATATAATATCAAGAGAAATATTTAAAATGACTAGCAATAGTTATAACAGTGATCTAAAATAGACAATAAGAGTATCTAATAGAGCTTACAGATGAATGAGTGCTTAAAGTATGCATTGTGAAAAAATATACTGTAAGATGAATTTATAATCATACTATATAACTTGAGTATAAATAAAGATGTATAATGAGATTAAAGAAAATATAAAATAAAATTGATTATAATCAAGAAAATAAGCTTCTTGATTCTAAGAGTAATAAGTGTGTTTAAATACATTTGAGTTCTTATACAAATTATCTTACTCACTCTACTTACTTACTCACTTTACTCATCAGTGATTATAGTAAACACAGTAATTAGAATAAGCAGTTATATAACTTTATAGTAGTCTCAGTTGAGAATTGTTTCATTTCTGCATCTCTTCAGTTCTTATTCAATAAGCTCTGACTTATACTGCAGATTTATAACAATTATATAATTGAGCTCATCAAGAAAAATAATAAAAACTCACAATCACCTTGAGGCTCTCTCTACAGCATGTTGTATGACAAGCTTCTTATTCTATAAAAAACACTCAATAAATTACTGAATAAGAGCTTTATCTGTGTTAGCAATTCATCTACTGCAGCATCTATACTATTTGCAAAGAAATCAGATAAAGATCTATAATTCTACATCAACTATTGAAAGCTTAATAAGATTATATAAAAGAACTAATATCCTCTTCTACTCATCAATAAAACACTCAAATGAATAGAAAAAGTGAAATGATTTATAAAGTTTAATATCTCTGCAGCCTTCTATAAGATAAAAATTAATAAAGATAATAAATAACTAACTGTCTTTTATATGTATTACAGATTATATAAATGAACAGTGACTTTCTTTGAGCTAGTGAATGTCTCTAGTATATTTCAGAAATACATTAACTGAGCTCTATAAAATCTGCTTGATAAGATTATATCAGTATATATAAATGATATTCTGATCTTCACTGATGAATCACTCACTGAATACTGCAAGTATATATAATAAATACTTGATTATTTATAAAAAGCAGAACTACAGATGAATATCAATAAATATAACTTTAAAATTAAATCTACAATCTATCTAGAATTCATTATCAAAGTTGAAAGAGATGTATAAATGAATTCTAAAAAGATGAAAGCAATTCTCAACTGAGAGACATCTGTCTCAGTAAAAGAAACTAGAAGCTTTCTAGAATTCATCAACTTCTATTGAAGATTTATCAGAGATTTCTTAAATATCATACAACTACTAACAGATTTGACATGGAAGAATACTGTATTTCAGTGAATCATTGAAGCAGATATTGTCTTTAAGAAATTGAAGCATATGTTTATAATCATCTCAATGCTGCAATTATTCAATTCAGATAAGTATATGAATTTTGAAACAGATGCTTCAGACTATATAGTAGATAAAGTATTGATATAATACAATAATGAAAGTATTCTATAATTCTATATCTTTATCTCAAAGAAGATATTATCTGCTGAATACAACTATAAAATCTATAATAAAAAGCTTCTGATAATTATATAATGTCTTGAAGAATAGAAATCTGAGCTTATAAGTATGAAAAAGTTCAAAATTGTCACTAATTATAAGAATCTAGAATACTTCATAATCACTTACAAGCTCACAGAGAGATATATACACTGATCACTGTTTCTCAGCTATTTCTTATTTATAATCTATTATCAATCAGAAGTAGAGAACACTTTTACAGATATTCTATTCTGCAGAGAATAAAATATACTCTCTGACAATTTAGATAATAGATGAAAATATTAAGAATATTGATTAATTAACTCTGCAATTATAGAAAATCTCACACAATCAGATAGTCTCTATATATATATTAATCTATTCTGAGCTCAGAACTTTTTATTCAAAAAATAATGAAAGTAAACAGCAGAGATAGATGAATTCTGATAATAGATTATAGAAGTTATATAAAATAAAGTATCTTAATTTCTTATAGATATATACTCAAAAACAGATATCTCAGCATATTTGATCAATGATAATAACTGTCTATATTTTTAAAATAGATGATGAATCTCTGATTCAGAACCTCTATAAATATAAATTATACAAGAAATTTATAACTTATTAATAATCAGACACTCAGAGTATAAGATTATATATAGTATCATTATTCAAGAATTCTACTGATCAGATATATCAAAGAATATACATTAATTTATATATAATTATAATTACTGCAGCTCAGTGATAATATAATACAAATACTGAAAAGAAATACTGAAGCTGCTACTCATCTCTGAATAAATATAATATAATATAATTATTAATTTTACAGTTTTCTTATCTAAGAGTGAAGATTCTATAAATATTCTGATTATTATTGACTGATTTAGCAAAGATATAATACTGCAGCTCTGCAACAAGATAAATACTGAGATTATTATAAATATTTTTATCAGAAACTTATTCTATTGTATACATAGTCTATCTTCATCTATTATATTAAACAGAAATAGTCAATTTATTAGTATACTCTGAACTCATATATATCAGCTACTGAGAATCAAGTGAAAGTTATTGATAGTATATTATTCAGAGACTGATGAAACTATTGAGAGAATGATATAGATAGTTAAAAACATTCTCTGAAAGTTCTGTAATTATATACAAGATAACTGAAGCAATCTGCTGCTGTATACTGAGATTACTATAAATAATTAAAATTCTGCTACAATAGATGTAAGCTCATTCTTTCTTCTATATAATTATAATTTAGAAATTCTAAACTTCTCTGAGATCTCTTAAAAGATTATATACATTCACAGTTCTATACAAACAGCAGAGAATATAATCAGTAAACTTAAGAAAGTTTATAAATGAGTCAAAACTTTGATAACTAGCACTCAGCAGAACTATAAGAATTAAGTAAATATCAGAAAAAGTCTCATAATCTGATATAATATAGAAGATAAGATTTGATTAGATCTCAGAAATATAAAAACAGACTGCTTTTTATATATACTGAACTATTGTCACACTAAATATACAGTAGTAGAAGTGTTAGATACTTACAACTATCAACTGAACACTTTATCTGATATTCACAATGTTTTTTATATAAATCTACTTCAATCTGTGGCTGAGAATCTGTTTCTTTTACAAAAGACTTCTGACTGATAATTATCTGTTATTATAGAAGAAAACAATGAACTGCTATCAAGTCTCTAATCTAGCAAGCTTCTCACTGATTATAAGATAAGATTAAGTCTTATAGAGTGTTGCCGAGCTTGTTCACTAAGTCAGAAGATAGTGCCACTATTATAGATTAAGATATAATATCAAGAGAAATATTTAGAATAACTAGTGATAGCTATAATAGCAGTCTAAAATAGATAATAAAAATATCTAGTAGAGCTTACAGATGAACAAGTGCTTAGAGTATATATTATAAAGAGATATACTGTAAGATGAACTTATAGTTGTACTATATAACTTGAATATAAGTATGTATATATGTATAGATTTAATGTTCTGAGAAGATATGAGCAGCACTCATATTTCAGAGATCTTCTGAAGAATATAAAAACATACTACACTGAAGAAATTTCTATATACACAGAGAGAGAGAAATAGAATTCAGATGATAACTCTTAAGAAGACTTAGTTTATATCAAGCTATACATTCACTTCTAATCTGATGTATGATTATTTATAATAGAGCTATAGTGTGATTCTCTGATAGAGATCATCACTGCTGTGTCTGAAAGGCTTTATAGAAAGTAAAGAGAGAATATTCTCTCAGTTTATTAAGAAACAGTTTTCTTTATTATTTTATGAAGAAGTAGAAGCAGTGTAGAAAAGAAAAAGATTAAAATAAAGTAGAGAAGAGATGATGCTGTCTATGACACTGTAAAATTATATAATCTGATATAGCTTTAGTACAACAGATAAAAAAAAGAAGAAAAAGAAATATCAATTTAAATAAATGAAAGAGAATAGACAGAGATACTAAAGAAGATAAATAAGAGTATGAGAGTAAGATAGAGAGAGAGTACAATAGAGAAAAAGAAAAAAGAGAGGGATAAAGAGTATTGTAGTTGATAGAAATAGAGATAGAAGAGAAGAATCAGATCAGAGTATTAATTTTACTGATTGAATCAACTGCATTAATTGAACTGATTATATTGATTAAACTGACTATATCAATTGCACTGATTGCACTGATTAAATCAATTGTGTTAATTGAATCAATTGTACTAACTATATACTTTCTTATCTCTCACATCAGTAATCTGTATTCACTTTATTTTGTATAATATTATATATAGAACTGCATCTGTTTCAGCAGTTCTACAAAGTCTGTGAAGATCAGAGATTTCAGATAAATCACAGCTGTCATTCAGTTGTGTAATTTTATTACTGATTTCTTGAGTTAGTGAAGAAAGTATCTCTATAAGTATCAACACAGTATCAGATATTCTGAGTTTTTATTGTATCTGCAGATACAGATAAATCTTATATCTGCATACTGAAAACATCTATAATATTATAAAAAGTTCTTATAAGAGAAGTGAAATGTGAGTTAGTAGTATAGAGTATACTGTAGTATAATGAGTTCTGATAAGACTTTTATCTAATATTTCACAAATAATCTACTGAGTCTTCAGCTCTGATATTAGTCAGAGAGTTTATTATAGACTCTATTTTATTACTTCTATTTTATTTTCTGACTGAGCTACTTGATCACTGTGTGAATTTTACTAACTATAGATATAATTTTAAATCTATAGACTGAAGCTGCTGTTGATGAGATTGTATATTTAGTCAGATAATCTACTTTTTCATTGTTCTTTATTTTTATATACTCTGAAAATCATTTCAGATCTATATTGTACTGTCTGAGAAGCTTATAACAGTGATTAAAGACTCAGTATAAGAATGCTGCTGCATTGCTCTGTATATCTCAGATAACTGAGATATTATCAAGACAGAGTCAGATTCAAAAATTGATAATTAGACTGATCAGTGGGACCATGAATTTCACATTTGATTTGATTTGATTTGATTTCAGTCCATTTCTTGACATTATTTTAGTGAAATCAGAATCAGAATGAAAGTGTAAAATGACTAGAATTATTAAAATATAAATAAAATGAGACTAAAAAATCTTGATATTCTATATAAAGTGACTGACTATCAAAAATAAGAACATGATCTGAGACTGATCATGATTTTGACTCAAGTTTGATCCCATTCTGATGATTATATAATACATCAATCTGATGATATGATTGGTGGAGATATTACCCCTATCTTGCTTAGTGCTCAATGCTCTGATGGCTCACTATTAGATCCCCTATCTACCACTGCCAATCTACCTACCACTGCTAATCTATACTGCTGCCAACCTATCTATCGCTGCTAATCTATCGCTGCTGCCAATCTACCTACCGCTGCCAATCTATCTATCGCTGCCAACCTACCTACCACTGCTAATCTATCACTGCTAATCTATCGCTGCTAATCTATTGCTGCTAATCTATCACTGCTAATCTATTGCTGCTAATCTATCTATCACTGCTAATCTATCGCTGCCAACCTATCTACCGCTGCCAACCTACCTACCGCCGCCAATCTACCTACCACTGCTAATCTATCGCTGCTAATCTATTGCTGCTAATCTATCGCTGCTAATCTATTGCTGCTAATCTATCTATCACTGCTAATCTATCGCTGCCAACCTACCTACCGCTGCCAACCTATCTACCACTGCCAACCTACCTACCACTGCTAATCTATCGCTGCCAACCTATATAGGGTAAATCATGGTCCCATTTGGTCCCATTTTGTAAAATGGGATCAAATGGGACTGGGACTACTAATTTATTAGTAAAACATGATCTGGAACTAGATTTATAATATAAACAGTGTAAAATAACTAATTTACTAAACACTATATGGGACTAGAACTAAGATATCTAATAATGAAACTGAGAAAAAATTTGATTCCAGTTTCATATATGATCACACAGCCAGTCTATTGATAATGTCATCTATAATATAAAAAAGAAGCTTTATTGTATACTTTAGTACTCAGCAGACTTCAACTACTTCAGTATTAAAAATATATAATATTGAATTCAATACTGCTGAGAAACTGATCAGCTGTTTATTTTTCTGATAGACTATAAAATTATAGCTTATCTATCTGTTATTATTTAAACTCTGTTCTGATTCATCTGAGAAAATCTATAGATCAGTAAAAAGCTAATTTCTTTATCATTTTTTAAATATCTGAGTAGTATTTTTTTTATTAATATTTTTTATAAGATCTGTTCTATATTTCTCTGAGTAGTATGAAACAACAAGTGTGAATTTATTGACTGTAGATAGTAGTGTTTTTAATTATTAAATTTTAATCTTTGAGTGCTGCTGAGAGTCTGTTTCTCTTTTTTATATAATCATCAGAGAAGCTATCTGTAAAGTCAGTGAGTATTTTTCATTCACTATCTGAAGTTTTATTACAAAGTATATTTTCATCTTTTTTAGAGTTATTATTGCTAATAAAAGTTCAGTGTCTCAGTACAGAATTGTGATGAGTGTTGTATGAAAAATTGAAAAAATCTCTCTAGTTATTATAATAAGTATTTTCTTCATTATTTTTATATACTATTTCAGACAGAAGTTGATTTCTTCATTTCTATCTATATATCTTACTGACTGCATACAGCTGTTATATCAGATCTCTGTATTATAAAATAGAGAGAGAATTATATAGATAATAACTGTTTTTTATAGAATATCTACTGAAAGATTATTTCTGATTTTCTCTAAACTCTGAATATACTGAGTTACTGCTCTTATCTTTTTTATTCAGATGAAGATATATAATTTTCAGATAAATTTTTTATCAAAATATATACTCAGTTAGTAAAGTACTGACTTCTATTCAGCTGAGATAGTAATAGAATGAATGATAAGATTTTCAGATACAACTACTACTGATATCTCATTGTATTGTTTTTTTATAAAATGAATCATTTTAAGTTTTTCTGATGTAAAGATTATTTTATTTGTCTCTTTTCATCTCAGAATATTTTGTATATTCTAATTAAATAAAATAAAGTTGTTGTCAAATGAGTAAATTATCAGATATTCAGATTATTTATATATTTAAAATACAGTTTCAGATTCTGTCATAGCAGCTCTGTCAGATATAGAAGAAACAGTATTAGTAACAGAGAAAATCTCTATAATATATTATATTGCATCTGATATACTGCTGTGATAGTTTTCTTCAGCTGAATCTAAACTTTACATTCTGTGAGAAAGCTGTTAATGAGCTGTAGCAGTTTATATAATTATTTCTACTATATTATTCTCTGAAGCAGTTATCTATACAGTAGAGTATCAAAGACATTCTGTATATTTATTGTAATTATGAACACTTTTTTATTTTGTATGAAGACTATTTTCATTTTATAAATGAAAATAGTTATTAGATTCATTGCAGAGTATCTGAGTAATATCTCTTTATACTGTAAGCTGACTATATTATAAATGAGTACTGTATATATCAGTCATTTTGCAATAATATATTCTAACTCTTTGAAAATCACTGAAAAAAGAGTAATAAATTTTCAGAAGTAAACTGAGCTTCTATTTCTTTTATTTATCTTGAGTATTATTATCATCTCTGTCAGTTTTCAGATTTATGAAAAGTAACAGAGTCAGAGACAGCAGTTATATAGCTGCTGTATAAAGAGAAATATATACTATCAGTATATTTTGAGCAGTCATACTGTGACTCTGTCTGTATCTGAGAAGATACTCTGTACTCAAATAATATTGTATTTTATTTTCTTTATTTCAACTCAGAGATTTCAGAGTAGATTTTCTGTATTATTTCAGTATTTATTATTTAATAGATTGTACTTCAAATCATCAACTGAGTTATATTATTTTAGAATTATTTATTACAGTATCTCAACTTTGACAACAGTTTCTTCTATAATTTAATTCTTAATTATTAAAAAGAATATTCTGAAATTGAGCTTCAGTCTATATCAGACTATAATTCAATATAGATCTCTATCATCTCTGATTTCATTGATTATTTGTCTTCAGTATATATATTTAATCTTATATACTATATTTTTAAATCAATGTCTTATAGTCTCTGTCTGATAAATAGTGAGTTTTCAGTATACTCTTCAGTATTCTACTATTTATCAGAAAACTATAATCTATTTTTATTAAACTGATTTACTAACTGTCTGAGCTGCAGTTAGAAGACTCTGAATAAAGTACTGAGTCAGATTATTCAACTATATTATATTCTCAATTCTTTCTGAATAAAATATATTTATTATAAAGTCTCTGATAAAATCTGTAAAGAGCTTCAGCTGAAAATCTATAATCTTAATCTGAGTACTATTCTACTGTATTTAAAATATTATTAATAATATAATAATTATTGACTGATGATCTGAGTTACAGTACAAATCTTAATATACTGTGATAGAAATAAAAATTATATTAAAGAAGATAAAATCAATTATATAGTCTGCTGTATAAATTGAAACATCTATCTTTTTTATATAGTTTATTTTATACTCACTGATTTATTGAATAAGCTTTTCTTCTTAATACAGATTTGCTGTCTCTGATTCAAAAATATTATATTAAATATTAATATTTTCATCTATCAGATAGTAGATCAGTGAGTTTAAATTAATCAGATAATTTATAACTATATCTATCTCAGACTGTCTGTATATATTGAGAATATAGTAGCTGTTGATACTGATTTACAGTAGATCTCTACTTTACACAGACTGATATTACTATATTTTTATTTTTGAGCTTTTATATATATATATTATAATCTGAGATCTCTTCTTTTCTTACTGCTCTGAGTTAGTGTTATTTCAGTAATTTATAGATATAAAATACTTATATACTGAGTGATTAGAAGTCTTAATATCAGAGTATGTATATAGCTTCTGTATACAGATCATTTTACAACTTTATTTAAAAGTAAGCTGTAGAGCTGCTGTATAACAGAGAGCTATTCTAACAGTGTTTGCTCAGAAAATCTGCAGAGAATAATTTTTCTGCTGATTGTTTTTATAATATCAACTGTATTACTGATATTAATATTCTAATATAAAAAGTTATTTAATGAGCTGTTATCAAAGTTTATCTGTAAAATGAAGTTGAAAGATTTCAGATCTATAACTCATATACTGAGATCAAGCTGTTTTTTGACTGTTTAACTGCTCTATTACACTGCTGTATAAGCTGAGTATTATCTGATATAAGCTATCTATTAAATGATATCATTCTCACTGATAGAGCTCTGAGTAGCTGTCTGTTTACAGAGTATCAGCTCTATAATTCAAATCAGCTGAGTAGATAATACAGATATTATCACTATTATCATTAATACTGATTACACTGATAGTTGTTGCTGCTTTTGAGCATCTCTGTAATATCTGTTGTTAAAACAGTGAACAACTACTAACTTCTTTTATATTAGATATCTAAAAATACTGTTTATTTATCTGAATACAGCAGAGTAGTATTAATATTCAGCTGAGTAGAGTTGACAGCAGTTAATATATTGTGATATTTTTTTATACTCTGTATCTATTGACTTTTTATATTGATCTATAAACTCACTACAGTTGAAGCATCTGATCAGTTGTGTATACTTTGATAAATAATAATATTTCTGATATTCTGAGTTATATTTCATTATTAAGAGTCTCTTCTCAATCAGTCTGACTCTCTCACTGATATTGAAGAATGAGAAGCTGTAACAGATGTGCCACTGATTAAGCAGATGTTACTGATATTGCAGATTAAACTGTTTATATCATCTGCACAGTTTGTATGATCTGTTTCAATAACAATATCAACAAACTTGACACTATTCTGATAACAGTTTATGAATTGATTAAAAAAAGAAAGAGAAAGAAGATCAGAGAAAGGGATTGTATGAGAGGATTCTTATAGACAAAAGAATTGAAGTGAAAGAAATATTGAAGATTATACTCTAAAGAAGTGCAGAGTGAAAGAATTGTTAGAGTATTAAGATATGTATAATTATAAGGCAGAATTGTGAGAAGATATGAAAGAATTTTATAAATATATATGAGTATATAAGTGCACAGTAGAGGGTTGATTGTGTAAGTTAACTACTAATAAATACTAATCTATCACATTATCCCTCTCTACTGAGATGAGTGAGAATTTGTAGATATTAAGTATAGTGATATTCTTCATAATAAATGTGAATTCTCAGATTGAATGATTGTATTCTATTCATTTGATAAAATATTTATAGTAATAATGATTGATTCTGTTACTGAGAATTGCTTCAATTTCTCATTTGAATTCATTGTCTTCTTCTATAATAACAGATGATTATCAGTTGAAAGTCTTCTGTGAGAGAAATAAGTTCTCAGCTGTGAGTTGAAACAGATTTGTATGAAAAATATTGTGAATATCAGACAGAGTGTTTAGTTGATAGTTGTGAATATCTAATACTTTTACTACTGTGTATTTAATATAATAATAGTTCAGTGTATATAAAAGATAATCTGTTCTTATATTTCTGAGATCTAGTCAAATCTTGTCTTTTATATTATATCAGATCACAAAACTTCTTCTGATATTTGCTTGATTTTTATAGTTCTATTGAGTACTAGTTATTGAAGCTTTGATTCATTTGTGAACTTTCTTGAATTTACTGACTATATTCTCTGCTACTTACACAGAACTGTAGATGTATATAATCTCTTAAAAAGTTTCAGAGAAGTTCAGAATTTCTAAATTATAATTATATAGAAGAAAGAATAAGCTTATATCTGTTGTAGTAGAATTTTGATTATTTATAGTAATTTCAGTATATAACAGCAGATTGCTTCAGTCATCTTGTGTGTAGTTGCAGAACTTTTGAAGAATATTCTTAACTATCTATATTATTCTCTCAGTAGCTTCATCAGTTTCTGAGTGATATACTGTCAACAACTTTCACTCAATTTTCAGTAGCTGATATACACAGATTCAGAGTGTGCTGATAAATTGACTATCTCTGTCTAATACAATAAATAAAAATAAACTGTGTATATAATAGAATAAGTTTCTGATGAAAATATCTGCAATAATTTTAGTATTTATTTTATTGCAGAGCTGCAGTATTATATCTTTGCTGAGTTGATTGACAATGATCAGAATATTTATAGAATCTCTGCTTTTAGATAAAAAAACTGTAAAATTAATAGCTATATTATATTATATTTATTCAGAGATAGATAGTGACTTTAATATTTCTTTTTAATATTTATATCATACTATCACTGAGCTGCAGTGATCACAATTGTGTATAAACTGATATATATTTTTTAATATATTCAGTCAGTAGAATTCTTGAGTGATAATACTGTATATAATCTTATACTCTGAGTACTCAGTCATTGATAAGTTATAAATTTTTTATATGATTTATATTTGTAGAGATTTTGAATCAGAGATTTATTATCTATCTCAAAAATATAGACAGTTATTATTATTGATTGAGTATGCTGAGATATCTGTTCTTGAGTATATATCTATAAGAAATTGAGATACTTTGCTTTGTATAACTTTTACAGTCTGTTGTCAGAATTCATTCATCTCTGCTGCTTGCTTTTATTACTTTTTGAATGAAGATTTCTGAGTTTGAAACAGATTAATATATACACAGAAGCTATCTGATTGTATGGAACTTTTTATAATTATAGAGTTGATTAACTGATATTCTCAGTATTTCTATCTATTATCTAGATTGTTGAAGAGTATGTTTTGTTCTCAGTGAAATAAAGTATCTGTAAGAGTGTTCTCTGTCTCTGATTGATAATGAATTATAAATGAGAAACAGCTAAAAAACAGTGATCAGTATATATGTCTCTCTGTAAGCTTATAAGTGATTATAAAATATTCTAGATTCTTATAATCAGTGATGATCTCAAACTTCTCTACACTTATAAGCTTAAATTCTCACTCTTCAAAACATTGTATAATCATCAGAAGCTTCTTGTTATAGATCTTATAATTATATTCAGTGAATAATATTTTCTTTGAAATAAAGATACAGAGTTGTAGAATATCTTCATTGTTGTATTGTATTAACACTCTGTTCATTATATAATCTGAAATATCTGTTTTAAGAATTGTATACTTATCTGAGTTGAATGATTGCAGCATTGAGACAGTTGTGAATATATATTTCAATTTCTTGAAAACAGTATCTGCTTCAGTGATTCATTGAAATACAGCATTCTTCTGTATCAAATCTGTTAATAATTGTATAATATCTGAGAAGTCTTTGATAAATCTTCAATAGAAGTTGATGAATTCTAGAAAACTTCTAGTCTCTTTTACTAAGATAGATATCTCTCAGTTGAAAATTGCTTTCATCTTTTTAAAATTTATTTATATATCTCTTTCAGTTTTGATGATAAATTTTAGATAGATTATAGATTTAATCTCAAAATTATATTTATTAATATTCATCTGTAGTTCTACTTCTTATAAACAGTTAAATATTTATTGTATATATTTGTGATATTCAGTGAGTGATTCATCAGTGAAAATCAGAATATTGTTTATATATACTGATGTAATTTTATTGAGCAGATCTTGTAAAGCTCAGTTAATGTATTTCTGAAATATATTAAAGATATTTACTAGCTCAAAGAAGATCACTGTTCATTTGTATAGTTTATAATATATATGAAAAATAGTTAGCTATTTATCATCTTCATTGATTTTTATCTTGTAGAAGGCTGCAGAGATGTCAAGCTTTGTGAATTATTTCACTTTTTCTATTTATTTGAGTATCTTATTAATAAGTGGAAGAGAATATCAGTCTTTTTGTATAATTTTATTAAGCTTTTGATAGTTAATACAGAATTGTAGATCTTTATCTGATTTCTTTGCAAATAGTATGAATACTGCAGCAGATAAATTGCTAATATAAATAAAGTCTTTATTCAGTAATTCATTGAGTGTTTTTTATAGAATAAAAAGCTTATTATATAATATACTGTAGAGAGAGCTCCAAGATAATTGTGAATTCTTACTGTTTTTCTTAATAAGCTTAATTATATGATTTATATTATATTTTTAATAAGAGAGAAATATCTCAGTTACTTTTTCATTAAATACATCTGCAAAGTTCTTGTACATTTCAGAAAGTTCTTTGTAAAACTTTTTGAGATTCTTAAGCTCTAATTTTTCTAATATTTTTTTGATATTCATTATACTAGCAGTGAACATCTGAACATTCTTCTTCTCATACATTTGATGAATTAACAACTTGAATACTTTCATCAATATCTGAATGAAATCAGTAGTTCTATCAACATTTTTTTTATAGATATAATTATCTTCTGAGAAAATAAGACAATGATTATATGCATCTAACAAGGTTTCAAATTCTATAAACTATAACAGATTAAGTATTAAATTGTATTTGAGATTCTGTACTTTATATATAAAAACACTCTTCTTCTCATATTCTTCTATATCAATATTGAATCTTATTATATTATAGAAGATGAATCCTCTAGAGTCATTGAACTCACTTAGTTTATATAATTCAGAGAAAGAAATATACTGAAGTTTATACTTCTCTATCAGCTGAGTGTTTATAAGAGTATAATAAAGAAAACCACTGTCTATCATTGCATATATATTGACTAGACTATTTATAATAACAAAGATTATAATTGTATCTACTTGCATCTTCTGCTCAAACCTTCAGCTGACTTGTTACTTTTTGAGCTCTTATTTATATTTTAGAATAAGAGCTCTTCTTTTCTCTGTTCTTATCTATCTGCAGACAACACAGTATTCATATATACAGAGAATCAACTTGAAAGAACTGCATTTGAGCACTGATTCATAAAATATTCTGACTTATTACAGTGTATACAGACTTTTTTAATGATTCAGTCAGTGATATTCTTGTCTGAGATATTGAAAACTTTTGAATATCTGATGTTTATATAAGAGATTCAGTTCATTGACTCTGATTCAGATACAGAGATTATTATAAAATGATTTGAAATATATGTATTCATTCAGTGAAATTCTTTGTGATTCTGAAATATATAAAATTGAAACAGATTGTTATTGAGTAGATAAAAATCTGTACAGTATTTGCTGTATATTGAGAGTCTCAGATGCTCTATACTTCAGTTATATAATTGAAAGTTTAAATTCTTGAACAGTATATTAATCTTGATAATATTGTCTCAGTTCTGTCTATCTGCTTCTAAAAGTTTGTGATTGAATTCAAATAGATAGATTGCTAACACAGTATTCTTCTGATAAATCTTATTTAGTTAGTCTAATATCTTGATTTGAAGTATAGAATCAAGAAAAAAAGTATTGAGCTGTTGAAAAACTAGCTCTGATATATACTGATTATCTGAGCAGTGATTTATTCAGAATTAAAATTTTACTAATATATTGTCATCTAATCTGCTGTGAATATATTATATTTGATTTGATGACAAGTTTATTGCTTAATCATTAATATTCAATTTAATATTTATTTTTAACTTTCATACAAGATATAATGCTAGATCTTCTGTGTATTTATCAAGAATTGAAAGCTTCTCTCTCAGAGACTTCTTATAAGATGTGGGTATAAAGAGAACAGTGAATATAGATATACTCATTTCAGTAAATTATTATTATAGCTCAGTCATCTGCAGTACTTGCTGCTGAAGAATACTTTATAGATCTAGATTATTATTCATTATATTCAAATACAGTGAATACTTATAGATCTGTTGATAACTCATTTCAGTATCTAAAAACATATAATTCTAGAGAATGAAATACTTATAGATACTCAGATTCTTATAAATACTATTCATAGTATTACAGCACTAAGTTTATCAAGCTTCTTTGTAAACACTATTCACAGTATTACAGTTTATAGACATTCAGACTTCTTCATAAAACAGTCAATTGTATTACAGACACTTAGATTCAACAGTCTATATATCTAATAATAAGAGCACTTAGATTCAACAAGAAACTTATATAACAACTAGACACTCAGATCTTTTTTTTTTTTTTTTTAATATAATCAACACACTTAGATGTAGAAACTGGTAATGAGACACTCAGATCTTAAATATAATCAATGCACTCAGATATAGAAACTAATAACTAGACACTCAAGTCTTAAATACAGATGAATTGATTTATAATGTAACAGATATATTATCAATTAAGTAGATATTATTAATATTGCAGATTAAATCATTTGTATCATCTGCACAGTTTATACAATTCATTTCAACAGTAATATCAACAGACTTAACACTATTCTGATAACAGTTTATAAATTAATTAAGAAAAGAAAGAGAAAGAAGATCAGAGAAAGAGATTGTATGAGAGAATTCTTATAGACAAAAGAATTAAAGTAGAAGAAATATTGAAGATTACACTCTGAAGAAGCACAGAGCAGAAGAATTATTAGAGTATTAAGATATACACAATTGTGAGACAGAATCACAAGAAGATGTGAGAGAACTTTATAAACATATATGAGCATATGAGCACACAGTAGAGGGTTGATTGTGTAAGTTAACTGCTAATAAATGCTAACCCATCACAGAAGCTTTTCATTGAAATGAGAAAGAAAATAATTTATATAATTCTCTCTGTCTTGAAATTTACTTTATATTATAAGAGCTGATAGCTTACTGATTTCATCTTTATCTGAGTCAGCATCTCTCTTTCAATTATTTTATCTATAAGAATTTTTATATCTTCTCAGTTCTGAATAAATTCTGAAATCTCTGAGATAGTATAGTTGTATCACTGCTCTGATAGCTGAATCTCTGTAATATCAAAAATTTTATACAGAATAGTCACTATCTTCTCAATGATCAGAATGTTGTATATATCTCTATTACTTGATATAATTACTCAATCTATTCTAATAGACTTCATTTTTAATATATTAGTCATATTTTTCATTTTCTGAATATTTATAATAATTATCTGCTGTATAGTATATAGCTGCAGCTGAGTAATCTATTTCTCTAATTAAAAAGTAATAAGAACTTATAGATTCTTCTACTGTTTTGCATTTTCTATGGAATTTTTTAATTGACTGATATTTTTGAGCTGTAGATTAGTATCATTAGTTCTGTCTACTGAAAGAGCTGCAGTTTTAATAGAGATAAACTCTGAAGAAGTAGAGTTTTTTCTTCTCTGAGTAATATCTACTCAGATAGTCAGCTTTCTCTCAACTGTCTTTATTATATTTAACTATAGATAAATATCTGAGAGAGTGTTCTCTTTCAGAATAGATACTATATTCAAGTCTGCTGTTATATATTTGACAAATCTCTTACAGAAGATTTAAGCAAAGTTCTGATTAACTGACTGTTTTTTCTTTTCAATTCAATTATTCAGAGTTTTTATCAATCTGATAAGAGTCTTCTGTTATAGATTTTACTACTATTAAGTCTTCTCAAACTGCTTCTATAGTTAAAAGATAACTGTGGAAATACTATCATTGACTTCTTTGAGAACTGAAGAAGATATTGTGACAGTCTTTCTCTGTCTCTTGTCAGTCTTTTCAGTAATAAAATTGATTAATAACTTCAGCTTCAGTAATCTGATGTAGACTGTGTTGATATTTCTGAGTAAATAAAAGAATATTAAGAGCTTCATGACCACTCAATCTGTGTAATACACACATATAGAGTAATCACAAAGAATGTGTGATGATATTGAATGGATTAGAGGGTTAAAATTATACAAAAACAGATGGAAAAGTAGAAAAATTCAAATGTATCTCTATATTTATGAGTAGTTGTAAGAATGGCTTGAGTATAAGTAAAGATATATAATAAAATTAAAGAAAATATAAAATAAAATTGATTATGATTAAAAAGATAAGCTTCTTGATTCTAAGAGTAATGAGTGTGTTTAAATATATTTGAGTTCTCATACAAATTATCTTGCTCACTCTGCTCACTTACTCACTTTGCTCACTGATAATTATAATAAGTATAATAATCAGAGTGAGCAGTTATGTGATCTTATATTAGTCTTGATTAAGAATTGTTCTATTTTTGTATCTCTTTAGTTCTTATTCAATAAACTCTGACTTGTACTGCAGATTTATAACATCATCTTCTTTCTCTCTTTATAAGCTGTCTCAGTGAGTGTATAAATAAATAATTGAGTTCTTTTTTGTATTTTCTGTGAGTAAGATTTTCTTATCTGAATTACAGTATAATATTTTCCTCTCTCTGTTGAGCTTGTCTTACTGATATTATTATATCTGTTCATTATAATTGCTGTTTTGAACTTGATATTATATATTATATTCTTTCTTTATATAAGAAATGTTCAGAGTATATCTGTTGTGATTGTTGTTGTGAATGAGAGTTGATCTCTGAAGAAGAGTAATTGAAACTGAATTGTGTTAAGAAAAAAATGAAATTGAATATTCAAATGAGTGAGAATTTGATGAGTGAGCTGAGTACTTGTCTGAATAAACTGAGTAATTCTCTATTGAAAGCTATTACAAAATTGAAATGATTAAAATAAAGTATAGATTTTCTTGAAGATTATTAATTCAAATTTTTTTGAAGAGATCTGAAAGTTCTTGAGTTCTTAGATGAAGAGAAGTCTTTTATTTTTTTCATTGAAATTGATTCTTCTATTCTTAATGTTGCTGATTTTCTTATTTTTTTTAATGATATTGTTTTTTTAGATTTTCTTAATTCTTTTGTGATTTCTGCTGTTGAAAATATTGAATTACATTCTTTGTATTTTTCAAATTCTCTATAGATTCTCAGATGTTTTCTGAGATATTATATTTTTTTTATTTTATCAAATAATATTCTCTGTTACTAATCTTCTGTTTTCTCAGTATTTTCTCAACTTTATATTCTATTTCTTTATTATTGACTTCTGTTTTATATTATTTTGTATCTTCAGATGTTTTTTTCAATAATAAAATATGAAAATTTAAGTATATCTGCATTGTATCTGATAGTTGAAGTCTGTAATTAACTGATTCAGTTTTCTGCAAAATTTTGAAGAATTCTAGTTTTTTAAAATTTAATTTATTACTTGATCTTTTGATTTTAATATTTTATTATAGTAGAAATATTTTCTTTTTTTTTTAAACTGAGATATCTTCTGATATCTTCTATTATAGTATTCTTTGACTTGTTTTACTATAAAATTAATATCTAATATTAATTGTTTGTATAGCTTATAAAGTAGATTTGTTTTTTCTATTACTTTGTTTATCAAATTCTTTATGAGTAGTTTCATTCTTTGCATGTCTGATTCTCTTTTATAGTTGATGAAAAATAATGTGAATTTTGTAGTTGTATTCTTTGAACTGTTGTATACTATCTGTGTCATTGATAGTAGTTCAATTCAATTATTTTATTGATAATTAATATAGCATCTGAGATACTGTTCAACTATCTGATTCAATCTTTCTATCTATTCATCTATCTATAAATAATAAGCTGTTGATATTTTACTCTTAATTCTTATTTTAATTATTAGTATCTATCAAAATTTTGATGATATTCTGTGATTGATGAATATATTTTATAAAACTATATATACTGTTTCTGATGCTGATATTATTTCTTTGAATAGTATGAAGTAGATGTACTTTGTCAATCTGTCTGTTATTGTTAAGATAGAGTTGTAGTATATCTCTGTTCTAGATTCTCTTGACTTTGACAATTTAATAATAAAGTTCATTGTTATTGATATCTATAGTTTTCATAAAACTGATATTGACTGCATCTTTTTATATAATGTGTGTCTATTTGCTTTGCTTTATTAATATATATTATAATTCTATATATATTTTTAAATATTCTTTTATATTTCTGATCAGTAGTATATTCTGATGATTCTTTCTATTATTTTATTGATTCTGAAATATTCTATAGTTACTGTGTCATGATTTTCTTGCATTATATTATTCTGTACTACTTTTGAAATATAAATTGATTCATTATAATAGACTATTTTATTGTTTTTGATTATATTTTTAGCTTATTTATCTTCTACTGTGGCTTTTCTGATCTTCTATATATTTTTATTATTTACTGATAGAATTTTTATAACTTGTATTATTTATTGATTGAATACTATTCTATTTTTTATATCTTTGATAAATATTACTTATTTCTGACTTTTTTTAATTATTAAGTCTGATCTTCAGTTTAGTATATCTGCTCAGATATTTTCTTTTTCTTTATAATACTGAATTTTAAAGTTGTAAATAGTTAAAATCTCTGACTATTTTGTTTATCTTCTTGTCAATTCTTTTATAATTATAAAGTACTATAAATTGTAATGATCTGATAGTATGATGATTTGATATTTGACATTCTTTCAAATATACTTTTTATTTCTTTAATATCA
>NW_025544853.1:0-20172 GCF_000150115.1 Histoplasma capsulatum G186AR | reverse complement strand
TGTATATTTATATACTCATATATATTTATAAAATTCTCTCACATTTTTTTATAATTCCACTTCACAATTATACATATCTTAATACTCTAATAATTCTTTTACTCTGTATTTCTTCAGAGTATAATCTTTAATATTTCTTCTATTCTAATTTTTTTATCTATAAGAATTCTCTTATATAATCTCTTCTTCTGATTCTCTTTCTTTTTCTTTTTTTAATTGATTTATAAACTGTTATTAGAATAGTGTCAAATTTATTGATAGTATTATTGAAATGAATTGTATAAACTGTACAGACAGTACAAATAATTTAATCTACAACATCAGTAATATCTGTTTAATTGATAATACACTCATTACACTTCAGTTATTTTATATATAATTATAGAACTTTTAAAAAATATTTTTAATTATCTATATTATTCTCTCAGTAATTTTATTGATTTCTGAGTAATATATTATTGATAATTTTTATTTAATTTTTAGTAGTTGATATATACAAGTTTAAAATATACTGATAAATTGACTGTTTTTATCTGATATAATAAATGAAAATAGATTATATATATAATAAAATAGATTTCTGATAAAAATATTTATAATAACTTCAGTATTTATTTTATTACAAAACTGTAGTATTATACTTTTATTAAATTAATTGATAATAATCAGAATATTTATAGAATTTTTACTTTCAGATAAAAAACTATAAAATTAATTACTATATTATATTAAATTTATTTAGAAATAGATAGAGATTTTAATATCTCTTTTCAGTATTTATATTATATTATTATTAAGTCATAGTAATTACAGTTGTATATAAACTAATATATATTCTTCAATATATCTGATCAGTAGAATTTTTAAATAATAATATTATATATAACTTTATATTCTGAATATTTAGTTATTAATAAATTATAAATCTTTTATATAATTTATATTTATAGAGATTCTGAATTGAAGATTCATTATCTATTTTAAAAGTATAAATAATTATCATTATTAATTAAATATACTAAGATATCTATTCTTGATTATTATTATTATTATTCTTTATTTATAGATGTATATAGTCAATGACTATAATATCTATCTGAAATATATCAGAATTTTTCAAATCAAGAATTATCTAGTATATAAAAGCAATTTGATATATACAGTAACAGAATTTCAACTCAGAATCAAACAATTAATTAAAATATTTAATTAAAAAAATTAATATTAAAAGAATAATAATTAGTTAACTTAGATCAATTTGAAATATATAAAAATAAAGATAGTAATTATTATAAAGAAAATTTAAAAAGTGCTTTAATTAGACTGGCTGCTGGGACCATGAATTACATATTTGATTTAGTTTGATTTGATTTCAGTTCATTTCTTGGCATGATTTTAGTGGGATCAGAATCAGAATGAGAGTGTAAAATGACTAGAATTATCAAAACATGAGTGAAATGAGACTAAAAAAATCTTGATATTTCATATAAAGTAACTGACTATCAAAATCAGAACATAATCTGAGACTGATTATGATTTTAACTCAAGTTTGATCTCATTCTGATGATTATATAATACATCAATCTGATGATATGATTGGTGGAGATATTACCTCTATCTTGCTTAGTGCTGCTGCCAATCTACCCACTACTGCCAATCTACCCACCACTGTCAATCTATCTACTGCTGTCAATCTATCTATCACTGCTAATCTATCGCTGCTAATCTATCACTGCTAATCTATCACTGCTAATCTATCGCTGCTAATCTATCACTGCTAATCTATCGCTGCTAATCTATTGCTGTCAATCTATCTACTGCTGCCAATCTATCTACTGCTGCCAATCTATCTATCACTGCCAATCTATATAGAGTAAATCATGATCCCATTTGATCCCATTTTGTAAAATGAGATTAAATGAAATCAGAATCACTAATTTATTAGTAAAACATGATCTGAGACTAGATTTATAATATAAACAGTGTAAAGTAACTAATTTGTTAAATACTATATGAAATCAGAACTAAGATATCTAATAATGAAACTGAGGAAAAATTTGGTCTCAGTTCTATACATGATCACACAGCCAGTCTAGCTTTAATAAATATAAAATCAATAACTAATAAATAAAACTTCTTAAAATAAATTAATATCAGAATAACTGAAAACAATATAAATATTAAAATAAAAAATAATAAAATAAATAAATACAGAGATAGAAATATTTATTCTCTTATTCAAAAAACTTATTTGATTGTGTAATGAATTAGTATCTGTTAGTAGTTAATTTATATAATCAACTCTCTATTATATATTTATATACTTCTATATATTTATAAAATTCTTTCATATCTTCTTATAATTCTACTCTACAATTATATATATTTTAATACTCTAATAATTTTTCTACTCTATACTCTCTCAGAGTATAATTTTTAATATTTCTTCTACTCTAATTTCTCTGTTTATAAAAATTCTTTTATATAATCTCTTCTTCTGATTTTCTTTTTCTTTCATTTTTTAATCAATTTGTAAACTATTATTAGAATAGTATCAAATTTATTGATGATATTATTGAAATAGATTATATAAATTATATAGATGGTATAAATAATTTAATCTATAATATCAGTAATATTTACTTAATCAGTAATATATCTATTATATTATAAATCAATTCATCTATATTTAAAATTCAAATGTTTAATTATTAGATTCTATATCTGAGTGTATTGATTTGCTACTGAGTCTCTAACTCAGCAAGCTTCTTACTGAATATAAAATAAAATCAGAGTTTATATAGTATTGCTGAGTTTGTTCATTGAATCAGAAGATAGTATCACTATTACAGATTAAGATATAATATCAAAAGAAATATCTAGAATAACTAGCAATAGCTACAGCAGTGATCTAAGATAGACAATAAGAGTATCTAGTAGAGCTTACAGATGAATAAGTGCTTAAGATATATATTGTTAAAAAGTATACTTAAAATGAGCTTATAATTGTACTATATAACTTGAATATAAGTAAAGATAGAAGAATAAAATTGAAGTACAAAAGATTGATTATGATCAAGAAGATAAACTTCTTGATTCTAAGAATAATAAATGTGTTTAAATATATTTGAGTTCTCATATAAATTATCTTGCTCACTCTGCTTATTTACTTACTTTATTTATTAATAATTATAATAAACACAGTAATCAGAGTGAGCAGTTATATAATTTTATACTAGTCTTAATTAAAAGTTGTTCTGTTTCTACATCTCTTCAGTTTTTATCTGATAAACTCTGATTTATATCATAGATTTATAATATCATTCTCTTTTTCTTTTTATAAACTGTTTCAGTGAGTGTATAAATAAATGACTGAGTTCTTTTTTGTATTTTTCATGAGTAAGATTTTTTTATTTAGATTACAATATAATATCTTTCTTTCTCTGTTGAGCTTATCTTACTGATATTATTGTTATTTAAAGTTTTATTATACTTATTCATTATAATTACTGTTTTGAATTTGACATTATATATCATATTTTTTCTTCATATAAGAAGTGTGTCTATTGTAATTATCATTGTGAATAAGAGTTGATCTCTGAAAAAGAGTGATTGAAACTGAATTGTATCAAGAAAAAAATGAAATTAAATATTTAAATAAGTGAGAATTTGATGAGTGAGCTGAGTACTTATCTGAATAAACTAAGTAGTTCTCTATTGAAGATTATCATAAAATTGAAATAATTAAAATAAAATATAAATTTTCTTAAAAATCATTAATTTAAATTTCTTCAAAGAGATCTGAAAGTTCTTGAGTTCTTAGATGAAGAGAAATCTTTCACTTCTTTCATTAAAATTGATTCTTCTATTTTTAATATTATCAATTATTTTATTTTTTTCAATGATATTATTTCTTTAGATTTTCTTGATTCTTCTGTGATTTCTGCTGTTGAAAACATCAAATTGTATTCTTTGTATTTTTTAAATTCTTTATAGATTCTCAGATGTTTTCTGAGATATCATATTCTTTTTATTTTATCAAATAATATTCTCTATTGCTAATCTTTTGTTTTTTCAGTATTTTCTCAACTTCATATTCTATTTCTTCATTATCAACTTCTGTTTTATATTGTTTTATATTCTCAAATACTTTTTTCAATAATAAAATATAGAAATTCAGATGTATTTATATTATATTTAGTAATTGAAGTCTGTAATTAACTGATCTGATTTTCTGCAAAATTTTAAAATTCAATTTATCATTTAATTTTTTGATTTTAATATTTCATTGTAGTAGAAATACTTTCTCTCTTTTTTTAAACTGAGATATCTTCTGATGTCTTTTATTGTAGTATTCTTTGATTTATTTCATTATAAAATCAATATTTAATATCAATTATTTATAGACTGGCCGTGTGACCATGCATGGAACTGGGACCAAATTTTTCCTCAGTCCCATTATTAGATATCTTAGTCCTGGTCCCATATAGTGTTTAGTAAATTAGTCACTTTACACTGTTTATATTATAAATCTAGTCTCAGATCATGTTTTACTAATAAATTAGTGATCCCAGTCCCATTTGATCCCATTTTACAAAATGGGACCAAATGGGACCATGATTTACCCTATATAGGTTGGCAGTGATAGATTAGCAGTGATAGATTAGCAGTGGTAGGTAGGTTGGCAGCGGTAGATAGGTTGGCAGCGGTAGATAGGTTGGCAGCGGTAGATTAGCAGTGATAGATAGATTAGCAGCAATAGATTAGCAGTGATAGATTAGCAGCAATAGATTAGCAGCGATAGATTAGCAGTGATAGATTAGCAGTGGTAGGTAGATTGGCAGCGGTAGATAGATTGGCAGTGGTAGATAGATTGGCAGCAGTAGGTAGATTGACAGCAGTAGATAGATTGGCAGCAGTGATAGATTAGCAGCAATAGATAGATTGGCAGCAGCATAGATTAGCAGTGGTAGATAGATTGGCAGTGGTAGATAGAAGATCTAATAGCAAGCCATCAGAGCATTGAGCACTAAGCAAGATAGAGGTAATATCTCCATCAATCATATCATCAGATTGATGTATTATATAATCATCAGAATGGGACCAAACTTGAGTCAAAATCATGATCAGTTCCAGATCATGTTCTGATTTTGATAGTCAGTCACTTTACATGGAATATCAAGATTTTTTAGTCCCATTTCACTCATGTTTTGATAATTCTAGTCACTTTACACTCCCATTCTGATTCTGGTCCCACTAAAATCATGCCAAGAAATGGACTGAGACCAAACCAAACCAAACCAAATATGTAATTCATGGTCCCAGCGGCCAGTCTAATTATTTATATAGCTTGCAAAGCAGATTTGTTTTTTCTATCACTTTATTTATCAAATTCTTTATAAATAGTTTCATTTTTTGCATATCTGATTCTCTTTTATAGTTAATGAAAAATGATGTAAATTCTATAGTTGTGTTTTTTGAACTGTTGTATACTATCTATATCATTGATAATAGTTCAACTCAATTGTTTTGTTGATAATTAATATAGTATCTAAAATACTGTTCAATTATCTGATTCAATTTTTCTATCTATTCATCTATCTATAAATAATAAGTTATTAATATTTTACTTTTAATTCTTATTTTAATTATCAGTGTTTATTAAAACTTTGATATAAATTTGATATCTCAATCTATAATTATTTTCTCTGATGTTTTATAGTTGATGAATATATTTTATAAAACTATATATACTGTTTCTGATGCTGATGTTATTTTTTTGAATGATATGAAATAGATATACTTTATCAGTCTATCTATTATTATTAAAATAGAGTTGTAATATATCTCTGTTCTAAATTCTCTTAACTTTGACAATTTGATAATAAAGTTTATTACTATTGATATTTATAGTTTTTATAAAACTGATATTGACTGCATCTTTCTGTACAGTGTGTATCTGTCTAACTTATTTTATTAATATATATTTGCTACTGAGTCTCTAATCTAGCAAGTTTCTCACTGACTATAAAATAAGATTGAGTCTTATAGAGTATTACTGAGCTTGTTCACTAAGTCAAAAGATAGTGTCACTATTATAGATTAAGATATAATATTAAAAGAAATATTTAGAATGACTAGTAATAGCTACAGCAGTAGTCTAAAATAGATAATAAGAATATCTAGTAGAGCTTACAAGATAGAGTGAGTACTTAAGTAGACATCATAAAGAAGTATATATTAAAGTGGGTTTATAGTCATATTATATAACTTGAATATAAGTAAGAGTATATGAAGAGATATAAGAGATAAAATAAGATTGATTATAATCAAGAAGATAAGCTTCTTGATTCTAAGAGTAATAAGTGTGTTTAAATACATTTGAGTTCTTATATAAATTATCTTACTCACTCTGCTCACTTGCTTACTTTGCTTATCAGTAATTATAGTAAGTATAGTAATCAGAGTAAGCAGTTATATAATCTTATAGTAGTCTCAGTTGAGAATTGTTCTGTTTCTGTATTTCTTCAGTTCTTTATTCAATAAACTCTGATTTATGCTGCAGATTTATAATATCATCTTCTTTCTCTCTTTATAAACTGTCTCAGTAAGTATTAGACTGGCCGTGTGACCATGCATAGAACTGGAACCAAATTTTTCCTCAGTTCCATTATTAGATATCTTAGTCCTGGTCCCATATAGTGTTTAGTAAATTAGTCACTTTACACTGTTTATATTATAAATCTAGTCCCAGATCATGTTTTACTAATAAATTAGTGGTCTCAGTCCCATTTGATCCCATTTTACAAAATAGAACCAAATGGGACCATGATTTACCCTATATAGATTGGCAGTGATAGATTAGCAGTGATAGATTAGCAGTGGTAGATAGATTGGCAGCAGTAGATAGATTGGCAGCAGTAGATAGATTGGCAGCAGTAGATTAGCAGTGATAGATAGATTAGCAGCAATAGATTAGCAGCAATAGATTAGCAGCAATAGATTAGCAGCGATAGATTAGCAGTGATAGATTAGCAGTGGTAGATAGATTGGCAGCGGTAGATAGATTGGCAGTGGTAGATAGATTGGCAGCAGTAGATAGATTGGCAGCAGTAGATAGATTGGCAGCAGTGATAGATTAGCAGTGATAGATAGATTGGCAGTGGCATAGATTAGCAGTGGTAGATAGATTGGCAGTGGTAGATAGAGGATCTAATAGTGAGCCATCAGAGCATTGAGCACTAAGCAAGATAGAGGTAATATCTCCACCAATCATATCATCAGATTGATGTATTATATAATCATCAGAATGGGACCAAACTTGAGTCAAAATCATAATCAGTCCCAGATCATGTTCTGATTTTGATAGTCAGTCACTTTACATGGAATATCAAGATTTTTTAGTCCCATTTCACTCATGTTTTGATAATTCTAGTCACTTTACACTCCCATTCTGATTCTGATCCCACTAAAATCATGCCAAGAAATGAACTGGGACTAGACTGGCCGTGTGACCATGCATGGGACTGGGACCAAATTTTTCCTCAGTCCCATTATTAGATATCTTAGTCCTGGTCCCATATAGTGTTTAGCAAATTAGTCACTTTACACTGTTTATATTATAAATCTAGTCCCAGATCATGTTTTACTAATAAATTAGTGATCCTGGTCCCATTTGATCCCATTTTACAAAATGGGACCAAATGGGACCATGATTTACCCTATATAGGTTGGCAGCGATAGATAGGTTGGCAGCGGTAGGTAGGTTGGCAGCGGTAGGTAGGTTGGCAGCGGTAGGTAGGTTAGCGGCGATAGATTAGCAGCGATAGATTAGCAGCGATAGATTAGCAGCGATAGATTAGCAGCGATAGATTAGCAGCGATAGATTAGCAGCGATAGATTAGCAGCGATAGATTAGCAGCGATAGATTAGCAGCGATAGATTAGCAGCGATAGATTAGCAGTGATAGATAGGTTGGCAGCAGTAGGTAGGTTGGCAGCGGTAGATAGGTTGGCAGCAATAGATTAGCAGCGATAGATTAGCAGCGATAGATTAGCAGCGATAGATTAGCAGTGATAGATAGGTTGGCAGCGGTAGGTAGATTGGCAGCGGTAGGTAGGTTGGCAGCAGCACTAAGCAAGATAGGGGTAATATCTCCACCAATCATATCATCAGATTGATGTATTATATAATCATCAGAATGGGACCAAACTTGAGTCAAAATCATGATCAGTCCCAGATCATGTTCTTATTTTTGATAGTCAGTCACTTTACATGGAATATCAAGATTTTTTAGTCCCATTTCACTCATGTTTTGATAATTCTAGTCACTTTACACTCCCATTCTGATCCTGGTCCCACTAAAATAATGCCAAGAAATGGACTGGGACCAAACCAAACCAAACCAAATGTGAAATTCATGGTCCCACCGGCCAGTCTAACTGGGACCAAACCAAACCAAATCAAATGTGTAATTCATGATCCCAGCAGCCAGTCTAGTGAGTATATAAATAAGTGACTGAGTTCTCTTTTATATTTCTATAAATAAGATTCTTTTATTCAAATTACAGTATGATATCTTTCTTTCTTCATTAAGCTTATTTTACTGATATTATTATCACTCAGAGTTTCATTATACTCATCTATTATAATTACTGTTTTGAATTTGATATTATATATTATATTCTTTCTTTATATAAGAAATGTTCAGAGTGTGTCTGTTGTGATCATTGTTGTGAATAAGAATTGATCTCTGAAGAAGAGTGATTGAAACTGAATTATATTAAAAAAAAAAAATTAAATATTCAAGTAAATAAGAATTCAGTGAGTAAGCTGAGTGCTCATCTGAATAAACTGAGTAGTTTTCTACTGAAAGTTATTACAAAATTGAAACAATTAAAATGAAGTACAGATTTTCTCAAAAATTATCAATTCAAATTTCTTCAAAAAGATCTGAAAGTTCTTGAATTTTTAGATGAAGAGAAATCTTTCACTTCTTTCATTGAAATTGATTCTTTCATTTTTGACATTGTTAATTATCTTATTTTTTTGATGATATTATTTTCTTAGATTTTCTTGATTCTTCTGTGATTTCTGCTGTTGAAAATATTGAATTATATTTTTTATATTCTTCAAATTTTTTATAGATTTTCAGATGTTTTCTGAGATATTATATTTTTTTCATTTTATCAAATAGTATTTTTTGTTACTAATCTTTTGTTTTCTCAGTATTTTCTCAACTTTATATTCTAATTCTTCAGTGTTTATTTCTGTTCAGTATTGTTCTGTATTTTCAGATACTTTTTTCAATAATAAGATATAGAAATTCAGATGTATTTGTATTATATTCAGTAGTTGAAATCTATAATTAACTGATCTGATTTTCTACAAAATTTTGAAGAGTTCTAGTTTTTTAAAATTTAATTTATTATTTAATCTTTTAATCTTAATATTTTATTGCAGTAGAAATATTTTCTCTTTTTTTTTAAACTGAGATGTCTTCTGATATCTTTTATTGTAGTATTTTTTGATTTATTTTGTTATAAAATTAATATCTAATATCAATTATTTGTATAGCTTACAAAGTAGATTTATTTTTTCTATTACTTTGTTTATTAAATTTTTTACAGATAGTTTCATTTTTTGCATATCTGATTCTCTTTTATAGTTAATGAAAAATGATGTGAATTCTATAGTTGTATTCTTTAAACTGTTGTATACTATCTATACTATTGACAGTAGTTCAATTTAATTATTTTATTGATAGTTGATATAGCATTTGAGATACTGTTCAACTATCTAATTCAATCTTTCTATCTATTCATCTATCTACAGATAATAAACTGTTGATATTTTACTTTTAATTCTTATTTTAACTATTAGTATCTGCTAAAACTTTGATATAAACTTGATATTTTGATCTGTAATTATTTCCTCTGATGTTTTATAGTTGATAAATATATTTCATAAAATTATATATACTGTTTCTGATGCTGATATTGCTTTTTTGAATGATATAAAGTAGATATACTTCATTAATCTGTCTATTATTATTAAAATAGAGTTATAATATATCTCTGTTCTAGATTCTCTCAATTTTGACAATTTAACAATAAAGTTTATTGCTATTGATATTTATAATTTTTGTAAAACTGATATTAACTGCATCTTTCTGTATAGTATGTATCTATCTAATTTACTTTATTGATATATATTATAATTCTGTATATATTTTTAAATATCTTTTCATATTTCTGATCAGTAGTATATTTTGATGATTTTTTTTATTATTTTATCAGTTCTGAAATATTCTGCAGTTACTGTATTATGATTTTCTTGTATTATATCATTCTATACTGCTTTTAAAATGTAAATTAATCTATTATAATAGACTATTTTATTGTTTTTGATTATATTTTTAGTTTATTTATCTTCTGCTGTGACTTTTTTAATCTTCTATATATTCTTATTATTTGTTAATAGAATATTAATGTGACGGGTTAGCATCTGTTAGCAGTTAACTTACACAATCAATCCTCTACTGCATACTTATATACTCATACATATTTATAAAGTTCTTCCACATCTTCTCACAATTCTGCTCCACAATCACACACATCTTAATATTCTAATGATTCTTTCATCTTACACTTCTTCAGAGCACAATCTTCAATATTTCTTTTACTTTAATTCTCTTATCTATAAAAATTCTTTTGTACAATCTTTTTCTCTGATCTTCTTTCTCTTTCTTTTCTTAATCAATTTGTAAACTGTTATCAGAATAGTGTCAAGTCTGTTGATAGTGTTATTAAAATGAATTATATAAACTATACAGATGATATGAATGATTTAATCTACAATATTAATAATATCTACTTAATCAATAATATATCTATTACATTATAAATTGATTTATCTGTATTTAAAATCTGAATATCTAGTTGTTAGATTTCTATATCTGAGTGTATTGATTATATTTAAGATCTGAGTGTTTTGTTATCAGTTTCTATATCTAAATATATTGATTATATTAAAAAAGATCTGAATATCTAGTTATTATATAAGTTTCTTATTGAGTCTGAGTGTTCTCATTATTAAATATATAGACTGTTGAATCTAAGTATCTGTGATATAATTGACTGTCTCATAAAGAGATCTGAGTGTCTATAAACTGTAATACTGTGAATAGTGTTTATAAAGAAGCTTGATAAGCTTAGTACTGTAATACTATAAATAATATTTGTGAGAATCTGAGTATCTATAAATATTCTGTTCTCTAGAATTATATATCTTTAGATACTGAAATAAGTTATCAACAGATCTATAAACATCTGCTGTATTTGAATATAATAAATGATAATCTAGATCTATAAAATATTCTTCAGTAGTAAGTACTGCAGATAACTGAGCTATAACAATAGCTTACTGAGATAAATATATCTACATTCACTATTTTCTCTACATTTATATCTTATAAAAAGTCTCTGAGAGAGAAGCTTTCAATTCTTAACAAGTATACAGAAGATCTAATATTATATTTTATATAAAAATTAAAAATAAATATCAAGTTGAATATTGATGATTAAGCAATAAACTTGCTATTGAATCAAATATAATATATTCACAGCAGATTAGATGATGATATATTAGTAAAATTTCAACTCTGAATAAGCTACTGTCTGAACAATCAGTGTATATCAGAGCTAGTTTTCTGACAGCTTAATATTCTCTTTCTTAATTCTATATTTCAAGTTAAAATATTAGACTGACTAAATAAGACTCATTAGAAAAACACTGTATTAATGATCTATCTGTCTGAATTTAATTACAAGCTCTTAGAAATAGACAGATAGAACTGAGATGATATTATCAAGATTAATATACTATTCAAGAATTTAAACTTTCAGCTGTATAATCAAAGTGTAGAATATCTGAGACTCTCAATATACAGTGAATACTGTGTGAATCTCTATCTACTTAATAATAATTTATCTCAATTCTATATATTTCAGAACTGCAAAGGATTCTGCTGAATAAATATATATATTTTAAATTGCCTTACAATAATCTCTGTATTTGAATCAGAGTCAATAAACTGAATTTCTTATATGAATGCTGAATACTCAAGAGTTTTCAATATTTCAGATAAAAACACTGTCAACTGAATTATCAGAGAAGTCTATATACACTGTGATAAGTCAGAGTATTTTGTAAATCAGTATTCAAATGCAGTTCTTTCAAATTGATCTTTTGTATATATAAATGCTGTGTTATCTGTGAATAGACAAAAACAGAGAAAAGAAGAGCTTTTACTCTAAAATATAGATGAGAGTTCAAGAAGCAATAAATCAGCTGAAGATTTAAATAGAAGATACAAGTGAATATAATTATAATCTCTGTTATTATAAATAGTCTAGTCAATATATATGCAATAATAGACAGTGATTTTCTTCATTATACTCTTATAAATACTCAGCTGATAGAGAAGTATAAGCTTCAGTGTATTTCTTTCTCTGAACTGTGTAAACTAAATGAATTTAATAGCTCTAGAGAATCTATCTTCTATAATATAATAAAATTCAATATTAATATAGAAGAATATAAGAAGAAGAGTGTTTTTATATATAAAGTACAGAATTTTGAGTATAATTTAATACTTGATCTGTCATAACTTACAGAATTTGAAATCTTATTAGATATATATAATTATTATTTTATTTTTTCAGAAGATAACTGTATCTATAAAAAGAATGTTGATAGAACTGCTGATCTTACTCAGATATTGATAAAAATATTTAAGTTATTAACTCATCAAATATGTGAGAAGAAGAATATTCAGATATTTACTGCTAGTATAATAAATATCAAAAAAGTATTAGAAAAATTAGAACTCAAAAATCTCAAGAAGCTTCACAAAGAACTCTCTGAAATGTATAAGAACTTCACAGATATATTTGATGAAAAAGCAGCTGAGATACTCTTCTCTTACTGAGAGCACAGTATAAATTATATAATTGAGTTTATTAAGAAAAATAGTAAAAATCTGCAACTATCTTGAGGTCTTCTCTACAGTATATCATATAACAAACTTCTTGTTCTACAAAAAACACTCAATGAATTACTGAATAAGAGCTTTATTTATATTAACAATTCATCTGCTGCAGTATCTATACTATTTATAAAAAAATCAGATAAAGATCTATAATTCTGTGTTGACTATTGAAAGCTCAATAAGATTATATGAAAAGACTGATATTCTTTTCTACTCATCAATAAAACATTTGAATAAATAGAAAAAACAAAATGATTCATAAAGCTTGACATCTCTGTAGCTTTCTATAAAATAAGAATCAATGAAGATAATGAATAACTAACTGTCTTTTATATATATTATAGACTATATAAATGAACAGTGACTCTCTTTGAGCTAGTGAATGTCTTTAATACATTTCAGAAATACATTAACTGAGCTCTATAAGATCTGCTTGATAAGATTATATTAGTATATATAAATAATATTCTGATCTTCACTGATGAATTGCTCACTGAATATCATAAATATATACAACAAATATTTGATTATTTACAAGAAATAGAACTATAGATAAACATCAATAAATATAACTTTGAAATCAAATCTATAATCTATCTAGAATTTATCATTAAAGCTGAAAGAGATATATGAATGAATTCTAAAAAGATGAAAATAATTTTCAATTAAAAAACATCTATCTTAATAAAAGAGACTAGAAGTTTTCTAAAATTCATCAACTTCTATTAAAGATTTATCAAAAACTTCTCAGATATTATATAATTACTAACAGATTTAATATAGAAGAATGCTGTATTTCAATGAATTACTGAAGTGAATACTATCTTCAAGAAGTTGAAGTATATATTTACAACTGTCTCAATACTGCAATTATTTGACTTGAATAAGTATATAATTCTTGAAACAGATGTCTCAGATTATATAATGAGTGAAGTGTTAATATAATATAATAATAAAGATATTCTATAATTCTGTATCTTTATCTTAAAGAAAATATCATCTACTGAATACAATTATAAGATCTACAACAAGAAGCTTCTGATAATCATATAATATCTTGAAGAATGAGAATTCAAGCTTATAAATATAGAGAAGTTTGAGATCATCACTGATTATAAAAATCTAGAATACTTCATAATCATTTATAAGCTTACAGAGAGATATATATACTGATTACTGTTTTTTAGCTGTTTTTTATTTACAATCTGTTATCAATCAAAGACAGAGAATGCTTTTGCAGATGCTCTATTCTGCTGAGAATAAAATATACTCTCTGACAATCTAGACAACAGATGAAAATACTAAGAATATCAGTTAATCAACTCTGTAATTATAAAAAGTCTTATATAATTAGATAGCTTCTGTGTATATATTAATCTGTTCTAAGCTCAGAAATCTTTATTTAAAGAGCAATAAAAGCAAATAGTAGAGATAGATGAATTCTAACAACAGACTGCAGAAGCTATACAAAGTAAAGTATTTTGATTTTCTATAAATATATATTTAAAAACAGATATCTCAGCATACTTAATTGATAATGATAACTGTCTATACTTTTAAGATAGATAATAAATCTCTGATTCAGAATCTCTATAAATATGAATCATATAAGAAATTTATAACTTATTAATGACTGAATACTCAGAGTGTAAAATTATGTACAATATCATTATCTAAGAATTCTACTAACTGAATATATCAAAAGATATATATTGATTTATATGTAATTATAATTGCTGCAGCTCAGTGATAGTATGATATAAATGCTAAAAAGAAATACTAAAGCTGCTACTTATTTCTGAACAAATATAATATAATATAGTTATTGATTTTACAGTTTTCTTATTTAAGAGTGAAGATTCTATAAATATTCTAATCATTGTCAACTGACTCAGCAAAGACATAATACTGCAGCTCTGTAATAAAATAAATACTGAGATTATTATAAATATCTTTATCAGAAGCTCATTCTATTATATATACAGTCTACTTTTATTTATTATATTGAATAGAGACAGTTAATTTATCAGTACACTCTGAATCTGTGTATATCAGTTACTGAGAATTGAGTGAAAGTTGTTGATAGTGTATCACTTAGAGATTGATGAAGCTACTGAGAGAATGATATAGATAGTTAAAAATATTCTTCAAAAATTTTATAACTATATATAAGATGACTGAAGTGATCTGCTGCTGTATACTGAAATTATTATAAATAGCTGAAATTCTGCTACAACAGATATAAACTTATTTTTTCTTCTATATAATTATAATTTAGAAATTCTGAACTTCTCTAAGATCTTTTAAGAGATTATATATATCTGCAGTTCTGTGTAAGTAATAGAGAATATAGTCAGCAAGCTTAAGAAAGTCTGTAAATAAGCTGAAACTTCAATGACTAGTGCTCAGTAGAACTATAAGAATCAAATAAATATCAGAAGAAGTTCTGTGACTCAATATAATATAGAAAACAAGATTTAGCTAGATCTCAGAAATATAAGAATGAACTGCTTTTTATATATACTGAACTACTATTATATCAAATACACAGTAGTAGAAGTGTTAGATATTTATAATTATTGACTAAATATTTTATCTGATATTTATAATATTTTTCATATAAATCTATTTCAATCTGTGACTGAGAATCTATTCTTCTCACAGAAGACTTCTGACTGATAATCATCTGTTATTATAAAAGAAGACAATAAACTTGAATAAGAAATTGAAGCAATTTTTGATGACAGAATCAATTGTTACTGCTGTGAATATTTTATTAAATAAATAGAATACAATTGTTCAATCTGAAAATCTGTGTCTGCTATAAAAAACACTGCTGTATTTGATATCTATAAATTCTTACTCATCTTAGTAGAGAAGAATAATATAATAAATTAGCATTTATTAGCAGTTAATTTACACAATCAACTCTCTACTGCATGCTTATATACTTATATATACTTATAAAGTTCTCTCATATCTTCTTGCAATTCTGTTTTACAATTGTGTATATTTTAATACTCTAATAATTCTTCTATTCTATATTTCTTCAGAGTACAATCTTCAATATTTCTTCTGCTCTGATTCTCTTGTCTATAAAAACTCTCTTATACAATTTCTTTCTCTGATCTTCTTTCTTTTTCTTTTTTTAATTGATTTATAAACTGTTATCAGAATAGTGTTAAGTCTGTTGATAGTGTTATTGAAACAGATTATATGAACTATACAGATGATATGAATGATTTAATCTGCAACATCAGTAATATCTGCTTAATTGATAGCACATTCATTACAATTTATAACTTATATTATTTATTGATTGAATACTATTCTATCTTCTATATCTTTGATGAATATCACTTGTTTCTGACTTTCTTTTATCATTAAATCTGATTTTTGACTTAGTATATCTGCTCAGATATTCTTTTTTTTTATAGTACTGAATCTTGAAATTGTAAGCAGCTAAGATTTCTAATCATCTTGTTTATCTTCTTATCAGCTCTTTTATAATTATAAAATACTGCAAATTATAATGATTCAATAGTATAATGATTTGATGTTTAACTTCTTTTAAGTATACTCTTTATTTCTTTAATGCTATTACTATAGCTAATAATTTTTTATTATATATATTATAATTCTGCTCTGCTGATGTTATCATTCTTGTATAGTATATAATAAAATATAATTGTTTTTTTTTATTATATTGTTATAGTTTTATATCTATAGCACAATCTGAAGTATCTGTATTTATAATAAATGATTTCTCTGAATCAAAATATATCTGTATATTTTTATTTTAAAATTCTCTTTTTATTCTTTCAAATACTTGTTGCTGATTATTCATTTATTTAAAAGTTGTATTCTTTTTAAATAGTGTTGTTAATAGTTTTATAATTTTCAAGAAGTCTCTGATAAATATTTGATAGTAATTTACTAATCTATAAAATATCTGTATCTCTGTAATATTCTTAAGTTGAGATTATTCAGTTATTATTTTAATTTTCTTCAGATTCATTCAGATTTCTTTTATAGAAATAATATATTCTAGAAATTCAATCTTCTTCTTAAAGAATTTATATTTTTCTGATTTTAATTATAGCTGATTGTCTCACAGCTTTCTTAATATTTTTTTAATATACTCAATATATTCTTCTCAGCTTCTGTTGATGTATATCAGAATATCATCAAAATAAACAATCACAAATTTATCAAAATATTCATACAATACACTGTTAATCATTACTTGGAATATTGCTGATGTATTAATAAATTTAAATAATATAATTTGATATTTATATAGTTCAAATCTTGTTCTGAATACAGTTTTCCATTCTTCTTCAGATTTGATTTATATATGAATGTATATTTTTTATAGATCTAGAGTAGTAAATCATTTAGCTTCTGTAAATCTATCTTGAATTTCTTCAATAAGTAGTAGTGAATATCAGTTTTTCACAGTTATCTTATTTAATTGTCAGTAATTCATATATAATCACAAGTTTTTATTTTTCTTTAACACAAAGATGACAGAATATTCTGCTGGTGATATTGACAGTTATATAAATTTTTTTTTCTAATTCTTATCAATATACTTTTTAAATTCTTCAAGTTCTTTTTCTGTTATTCAGTATATTAGTATAAAGATTAGTTTCTGTTCTTCTTCTAAAAATATCTTATAATTTTATTTTTTATATTCAGACAAACTATTTTTTACAAATGTCTTTCTGAATATATCTTCAAATTTCTGAAATTCATCTGCTATAATAACTCTGATTTTTCTTGATACTCAGTTTTTTGATATAACTGATTTCAATTCTTTGAAATTTCTGATCTGCTCTGTTGTTTGAATTTCTTTTTTTATAACTTTATCTCTAATTTATTCTATACTATAAATACTGAACTCTTGAGTTTCTGTATAAAAGATATTTTTATATTTCATCAGCTTTATAATATCTTCTCTTCAGTTTATATCAGAATTATATCTTTATAATCAGAGATATTTCAAGACAATATTATATTCTTCTATTTCAGTAATATCAAATCAGAGTGTCTCTTCATAATCTTTTATTTTTATAATTATAAGATCTGTTTCAGTATTAATTTATTAAAGACTTGTCTCTTCAAGTCTCTGTAGCTGATAAACTTTTTTTTTCTCTTTTCTTTTATCTTAACTTCAGCTGTATATTTCTTGTTTATGAATATTTCAGTCACTTCTGAATCTATCAGTATATGCATATTTTGCTCTGCTAAATTCATCTGAATTAATATATATTATCATTCTATTATTGCAGCTAATATCTAATGTTTCTTACTTATTCAAGATATTTTTTTTGAGTAAGTCTCTAGTTTTTTAACTGTTCTTTCTGTTTAAGAGCTTCTTGATAATCTTTATAAATTATATTCTTTTTTCAATTCAGGTTTGAATTCTGTGTTTTTATCTTTTGTATAATTTTATCTCAGAAAGTTGATGCTGCTTTACTGTATCTGAGGTTATAATATATCTGTAGTTTTTGTATAATTATATATCAATATATTCATCCTTCTTCAGAATATTGTATCAGTCTTATTGATCTTTATTAATAATATTCTTTATTTTATCTGTGTGCTATACTTTTATATCAGTTATAATAGCAGTAAATTTATAATATTTTATAATATTTTTTATAATTATGAGTCATTCTCAGATCTTTCTGCAACTTTTTCAATATAAAAGTTGATTTATATAAAGCTTTTGTTGATTTACTCTTTTACAGTGTCTGAGAAAAGAAGTTATTTCTTCTTTTCTCTTCTCTATATTCTTGACATCAGTTTTTTTAATATAACAACTATATTACTTCTGTATATTATTCATTTGAGATTTTAGATTTTATTTTATATAAATCTTTCTGATTTTTTCTCTCAAACTTTTTTAATTGTCACTCAATATATTCAAGTTGCTTCTTCAAAAGTATGATGATTTCTCTTCAATCTAACTTTGATACTGACTTTATATAGACTGATATGAGACTGTATTTATTATCTGTATTACTGTCAGTGATCACATCTTCTTCATCACTATTATATACAAATTGTATAACTTGTAGATGTTTTTACTTTGAGTAATATTTATTGTTTTTCTTTTTACTGCAGTGTATAGAACAATCTTCTTCTGTACAAAATACTCAATAAATAACATTATAATTTAAATGCTCTGAGTTTTCAATATTTTATGAATTAAATAATTCTCTATTTTCTTTGTCTTCTGTTTTACAATAAGCACAGTTGTTGATTTCATATGAATAAAATATTCTATAATATAGATGATTCAGATCTGTTTATTATCAGTTGATATTATTCTCTTAGACTGACTGCTGAGATCATAAATTACACATTTGATTTGGTTTGATTTGATTTCAGTTCATTTCTTGACATTATTTTAGTGAGATCAGAATCAGAATGGAAGTATAAAGTGACTAGAATTATCAAAATATGAGTGAAATGAGACTAAAAAATCTTGATATTTCATATAAAGTGACTGACTATCAAAATCAGAACATGATCTGGGACTGATCATGATTTTGACTCAAGTTTGGTCTCATTCTGATGATTATATAATACATCAATCTGATGATATGATTGGTGGAGATATTACCTCTATCTTGCTTAGTGCTGCTGCCAACCTACCCACCGCTGCCAATCTACCTACCGCTGCCAACCTACCTACCGCTGCCAACCTACCTACCGCTGCCAACCTATCTATCGCTGCTAATCTATCGCTGCTAATCTATCACTGCTAATCTATCGCTGCTAATCTATCGCCGCCAACCTACCTACCGCTGCCAACCTACCTACCGCTGCCAACCTATCTATCGCTGCTAATCTATCGCTGCTAATCTATCGCCGCCAACCTACCTACCGCTGCCAACCTACCTACCGCTGCCAACCTATCTATCGCTGCTAATCTATCGCTGCTAATCTATCGCCGCCAACCTACCTACCGCTGCCAACCTACCTACCGCTGCCAACCTATCTATCGCTGCTAATCTATCGCTGCTAATCTATCGCCGCCAACCTACCTACCGCTGCCAACCTACCTACCGCTGCCAACCTATCTATCGCTGCCAATCTATATAGGGGAA
>NW_025544854.1:8726-20314 GCF_000150115.1 Histoplasma capsulatum G186AR | reverse complement strand
GATGATTATATAATACATCAATCTGATGATATGATTGGTGGAGATATTACCCCTATCTTGCTTAGTGCTGCTGCCAACCTACCCACCGCTGCCAATCTACCCACCGCCGCCAATCTACCCACCACCGCCAACCTACCTATCACTGCCAATCTACCTACCGCTGCCAACCTATCTATCACTGCTAATCTATCGCTGCTAATCTATCGCTGCTAATCTATCGCTGCTAATCTATCGCTGCTAATCTATCGCTGCTAATCTATCGCTGCTAATCTATCACTGCTAATCTATCGCTGCTAATCTATCGCTGCTAATCTATCGCTGCTAATCTATCACTGCTAATCTATCGCTGCTAATCTATCGCTGCTAATCTATCGCTGCTAATCTATCACTGCTAATCTATCGCTGCTAATCTATCGCTGCTAATCTATCGCTGCTAATCTATCACTGCTAATCTATCGCTGCTAATCTATCGCCGCCAACCTACCTACCGCTGCCAACCTATCTACTGCTGCCAACCTATCTATCACTGCTAATCTATCGCTGCTAATCTATCACTGCTAATCTATTGCTGCCAACCTATCTACCGCTGCCAACCTATCTATCACTGCTAATCTATTGCTGCTAATCTATCGCTGCTAATCTATTGCTGCTAATCTATTGCTGCTAATCTATTGCTGCTAATCTATCGCCGCCAACCTACCTACCGCTGCCAACCTATCTACTGCTGCCAACCTATCTATCGCTGCCAACCTATATAGGGTAAATCATGGTCCCATTTGGTCCCATTTTGTAAAATGGAACCAAATGGGACCAGAATCACTAATTTATTAGTAAAACATAATCTGAGACTAGATTTATAATATAAACAGTGTAAAGTGACTAATTTACTAAACACTATATGAGATCAGAACTAAGATATCTAATAATGAGACTGAGGAAAAATTTGGTCTCAGTTTCATGTATAGTTACATGGCCAGTCTAATACAGAGTATTCTGAGATGAGAAAAGATAAATAAGATAATCTTTATATCAAAAAAGCTGAAAATAATTTATCTTATAAAAAAACAGTATAATAAAATATCAGTAATAGTTATATCTAAGAATCTTACTATATATTCAGTTATTATTTCAGCTGAATAGAAGTTAGTATTTCACTGATTGAGTATATACTTTGATAGAAGATTTATCTAAAGATTATATATCTTCATTTAAATAAAAAAGACAAAGACTGTGACTCAGTATATTCAGAGTCTAGAGAAGATTAAAAATGATTTTTTAATAGATACTTTATAGAAGATAGTTATTATCTGTATAATTCTCTTTCTACTCTATAATATAGAGATCTGATATAACAGCTGCATATAGTTAGTAAAATATACAGACAGAAATAAGAAAGTTAGCTTTTATCTGAAATAATATATAAAAATAATTGAGAAAATACTCACTGTAGTAGTTAGAGAGATTCTCTTAGTATTTTATATAATACTTACTATAACTCTGTATCAGAATACTGAACTTTCATCAGCAATGATAACTCTAGAGAAGATAAAAATATACTTTGTAATAAAACTTCAGATAATAAATAAAAAATATTCACTGATTTCACAGATAGTTTCTTCAATAATTATATAAGAAAGAAAAACAGACTCTCAGCAGTACTCAAAAATCAAAATTTAATAATTAAAGATATTATTATCTACTGTTAATAAATTTATATTTATTATTTCATACTATTCAGAGAAATATAGAACAGATTTTATAGAGAATATTGATAAAAAAAATACTATTCAGATATTTAAAAAATAATAGAAAAATCAGCTTTTTACTGATCTACAGATCTTTTCAGATAAATCAGAACAGAGCTCAGATAATATCAGATAAATAAACTATAACTTTATAATTTATTGAAAAAATAAATAGCTGATTAGTTTTTCAACAGTACTGAGTTTAATATTATATATTTTTAATACTGAAGCAGTTGAAATCTACTGAGTATTGAAATATACAGTAAAGCTTTTTTCTTATATTATAGATAATATCATCAACTCTTAAATCTGATTCTATTTTAATAATATCTTAATTATCTAAAATATACAGAGTAATACAGCAGTATTTTTATACTGAGTCTTCAATTACTGTTATAAATTTCTCAGATAATATAATATAGATTTAAAATAATTCTCAGAGTATATAAAAATAAAGAGTAATAAGAAAATAGATTATCTGATTAAATATATAGTTTTATCAATAATAGTCTTAGTTTACAGATCTGAGATTATACTTATAGTCAGCAGAATTTATATAGTAATTAAATAGCTCAATCAGAAAATAAAATAGAAATAATGAAATAAAGTCTTTAGTAAATTCTCTGATTAATATCAGAACTGAAGACTCAGCAGATTATCTATAAAATATTAGATAAAAACTTTATCAGAATTTACTATATTATAGTATACTCTATACTGCTGATTTATACTTCATTTTTTTTATAAAAACTTTTTATAATATTATAGATATTTTCAGTATACAGATATAAGATTTATCTATATCTGTAAGTATAATAAAAACTGTAATAAGTGTGTTATTAATTAAGCAGATATTACTGATGTTGCAGATTAAACTGTTTATACTATCTGCATAGTTTATACAATTCATTTCAATAATACTATCAACAGACTTGACACTATTCTAATAACAGTTTACAAATCAATTAAGAAAAGAAAGAGAAAGAAAATCAGAAGAAGAGATTGTATAAAAAAATTTTTATAGATAAGAGAATCAGAATAGAAGAAATATTAGAGATTATACTCTGAAGAAGCACAGAGCAGAAGAATCATTAGAGTATTAAAATATATATAATTATAAGATGAAATTATGAGAAGATATAAAAGAACTTCATAAGTATATATAAGTATATAAGTATATGACTGAGAGTTGATTGTGTAAGTTAACTATCAACAAATGCTAATCTGTCACATTATTTCTCTCTACTGAGATGAATAAAAATTTATAGATATTAAATACAGCAGTGTTCTTTATAATAAATATAAGTTTTCAGATTGAATAATTATATTCTACTTATTTGATAAAATATTTACAGCAGTAATAATTGATTCTATTGCTAAGAATTGCTTTAATTTCTCATTTAAGTTTATTATCTTCTTCTACAATAACAGATAATTGTCAGTCAGAAGTCTTTTATAAAAGAAACAGATTTTTAGCTGCAGATTGAAGCAGATTTGTATAAAAAATATTATAGATATCAGATGAGATGTTCAGTTGATAGTTGTAAATATTTAACACTTCTACTACTGTATATTTAATATAATGATAGTTCAGTGTATATAAGAGATGATCTGTTTTTATATTTCTGAGATCTAATTAAATCTTGTTTTCTATATTATATCAGATTATAGAACTTCTTTTAATATTTGCTTAATCTTTATAATTCTATTGAATACTAGCTATCAAAGCTTCAGCTCATTCATAAGCTTTCTTAAATTTACTAACTATATTCTCTATTATTTACACAGAACTGCAAATGTATATAATCTCTTAAAAAATCTCAGAGAAGTTCAGAATTTCTAAATTATAATTATATAGAAGAAAGAATAGACTTACATCTGTTATAGCAGAATTTTGACTGTTTATAATAATCTCAGTATACAGCAGCAGATTGCTTCAGTCATTTTATATATAGTTGCAGAACTTTTGAAGAATATTCTTAACTATCTATATTATTCTCTCAGTAACTTTATTGATCTCTGAGTAATATACTATTAATAACTTTTGCTTGATTCTCAGTAGCTGATATATATAGATTCAAAATATACTTATAAACTGACTGTCTCTATCTGATACAATAAATAAAGATAGACTGTATATACAATAGAATAAGTTTCTGATAAAGATATTTATAATAACTTCAGTATTTATTTTATCACAGAGCTGCAGTATTATATTCTTACTGAGATAATTGACAATAATTAGAATATTTATAGAATTATCACTTTTAGATAAGAAAACTGTGAAGTCAATAGCTATATTATATTAAATTTATTCAGAAATAGACAGAGATTTTAGTATTTCTTTTCAGTATTTATATCATACTGTTACTAAACTGCAGTGATTACAGTTGTATATAAATCAGTATATATTCTTCAATATATTCAGTCAGTAGAATTTTTGAGTGATAATACTATATATAATCTCACACTCTGAATGCTCAGTCATCAGTAAGTTGTGAATATTTTATATAATTTATATTTGTAAAAGTTCTAAATTAGAGACTTATTATCTATTTTAAAAGTATAGACAGTTGTCATTATTAATTAAATATACTGAGATATTCATTCTTGAATATACATCTGTGGAAAATTGAGATGTTTTGCTTTGTACAGCTTTTATAATCTATTATCAGAATTTATTCATCTCTACTACTTACTTTCATTATTCTTCAAATAAAAATTTCTGAGCTCAGAATAAATTAATGTGTATATGAAAATTATCTGATTATATAGAACTTTCTATAATTGCAGAGTCAATTAATTAATATTCTCAGTACTTTTATCTGTTATCTAGATTATCAGAGAATATATCTTATTCTCTGCAGAATAGAGTATTCACAAGAGTGTTTTCTATCTCTGATTGATAATAGATTACAAATAAGAAACAGCTGAGAAACAGTAATCAGTGTATATACCTCTCTATAAGCTTATGAGTAATTGTAAAGTATTCTAAATTCTTATAATCAGTGATGATCTTGAACTTCTTAATATTTATAAGTTTGAATTCTCATTCTTTGAGACATTATATGATTGTCAGAAGCTTTTTGTTATAAATTTTATAATTATATTCAACAGATAATATTTTCTTTGAAATGAAGATACAGAGTTGTAGAATATTTTTATTATTATATTATATCAATACTTCATCTACTATATAATCTGAAGTATCTATCTCAAGAATTATATACTTATCTGAGTCAAACAACTGCAGCATCAGAGTGGTTGTGAATATATACTTCAATTTCTTGAAAACAGTATCTACTTTGATGATTCATTGAAATATAGCATTCTTTCATATCAAATTCATTAGTAATTGTATGATATCTGAGAAATCTCTGATAAATCTTCAATATAAGTTGATGAATTCTAGAAAACTTCTAATCTCTTTTACTGAAATAGATATCTTTCAATTGAGAATTACTTTCATCTTTTTAAAATTCATTTGTGCATTTTTCTCAGTGTTAATGATGAATTCTAGATAGATTATAGACTTGATCTTAAAGTTGTACTTGTCAATATTTATTTATAGTTCTGCTTTTTATAAATAGTCAAGTATCTGTTATATATACTTGCAGTATTCAGTAAGCAATTCATCAGTGAAAATCAGAATATTATTTATATACACTGATACAATCTCATCAAGTAGATTTTATAGAGCTCAGTTGATATATTTCTGAAATATACTGAGAATATTTACTAGCTCAAAAAGAGTTACTGTTTATTTATATAGTCTGTAATATATATAAAAAACAGTTAGCTATTCATTATTCTTATTAATTCTTATTTTATAGAAGGTTACAGAGATATCAAGCTTTGTGAATTATTTTACTTTTTCTATTTATTCAAGTGTTTCATTGATGAGTGGAAGAGAATATTAATTTTTTTATATAATCTTATTAAGTTCTCAGTAGTTGATATAGAATTATAAATCTTTATCTAATTTTTTTATAAATAGTACAGATACTGTAGCAGATGAATTGCTAATATAAATAAAGTCTTTATTCAGTAGTCTATTGAGTATTTTTTATAGAATAAGAAGCTTATTATATAATATACTATAAAGAGAATCTCAGAGTGATTGTAGATTCTTACTGTTTTTTTTAATAAATTTGATTGTATAATCTATACTGTATTTTCAGTGAGAGAAAAGCTTTTCAGCTGCTTTTTCATCAAATATATCTGTGAAATCTCTATATATTTCAGAGAGTTCTTTACAGAGCTTCTTGAGATTCTTGAGTTCTAATTTTTTTAATATTTTTTTAATATCTATTATGCTAGCAGCAAACATCTGAATATTCTTTTTTTTATATATTTGATGAGTTAACAACTTGAATACTTTTGTTAATATCTGAATAAAATTAATAATTCTATCAATATTCTTCTTATAGATACAGTTATCTTCTGAGAAAATAAGACAGTAGTTATATACATCTAATAAAATTTTAAATTCTGTAAGTTATAATAGACTGAGTATTAAATTATATTTAAAATTCTGTATTTTATATATAAAAACACTCTTCTTTTTATATTCTTCTATATTGATATTGAATTTTATTATATTGTAGAAGATGAATTCTCTAGAGCTATTGAATTCACTCAGTTTATACAGTTCAGAGAAAAAAATATACTGAAGTTTATACTTTTCTACTAACTGAGTATTTATAAGAGTATAGTAAAGAAAATCACTGTCTATCATTGTGTGTATATTAATCAAGCTATTTATAATAATAGAGATTATAATTGTATTCACTTACATCTTCTACTTAAATCTTCAGCTAGTTTCTTGTTTTTTAAACTCTTATCTATATTTTAGAATAAGAGCTCTTCTTTTCTCTGTCTTTGTTTATTTATAGATATAGTTGTATTCACTCACAGTGTAGAAGCAGAAGCTACTATATTGATATACTGATTTATAAAATACTCTGATTTATTATAGTAAATACAGATATCTTGAGTGATTTAATCAGTAACTTTTTATTCAGAGAGATCAGATATTTTTAATTATTCTGTATTTATATAAAAGATTCAATCTATAATATTTATAAAGGCAGCTGATGTAGTTGATGTATTAGTAGATATATAATTCTGTTTATAATTATTATATCTTTCTTGAATAGTATTGAAGTATGTAAGATTGTTGTTGAGTTGATGTAAATGAATGCAGTAGTTATAATAATATATAAATATAAAATATAAAATGCAGAGTTTGAGCAGTTTAAAGTTAATATACTGATTCAGAAGATTAATTTTAACAATATTATCTCAATTCTAATTTTTTATTTTATATATCTTACTGTTAAAGTTGAGTAGATAGTTTATCAGTAATATATTTCTCTGACAGTTTCTATTCAATTATTGTATTATATATATTTGAAGTATAGAATTCAAGAATAAAATATTTAATTGATGAAAAACTTCTTCAGAGATGTATATTTTCTGTATATATAACTCAATTTAAAATTGAAACTTGGCTAGAGTATTTTCTTCTAGTCAATTATAAATATAATGAGTTTGTAAGAGCAGAGAGTCTATCACAAACTTATCTTCTTTAAGTTTAACTTTTATTTTTTATTTTCAGACTAAGTAGATTGAGAGTTCTTCTGTGAATTTATTGAGAAGAGAGAGATATTTTCTTCTTTTATATATAAGAGATATTGATGCTTGTATGATTTTTGATATATTTATATTCAGATTATTCAGTTGTTGTTGAAGCTCTGTTATCTATAGAAATTACTACTGAAAAAAGCTATAAAGTTCAGTATTATCTTTTACAAGATTTCAGTTTTCACTTATAGAAAAATATTTATAGAGATGTTTATAGTTCATTTTATTTTTATACAAAGCTATAATTTTTGATTCTGATAACTTGAAGATTAGAAGATTCAATTTTTATTCTTTGAAAAAAATATTTTATAGATACTCTGATTTCTTCACAGACACACAATTGTGAACTTCTAAGCATTCAGACTTTTTTATAGTACTATTACAGTAATGTGGCTTTGTAGAACTTGAATAACTTATTTTTAAACTTAACTTAAGTATCTAGATATAATTATAAACACAGAGTACTCAGATCAACACAGATGAATCAATTTATAATATAATAAATATATTACTGATTAAATAGATATTATCAATATTGCAGATTAAATCATTTATATCATCTACACAGTTTATACAATCTGTTTCAATAGCACTATTAACAGACTTGATACTATTCTGATAACAGTTTATAAATTGATTAAAAAAAAAAGAGAAAGAAGATTAGAAGAAGAGATTATATAAAAGAGTTCTTATAGATAAGAGAATCAGAGTAGAAGAAATATCAGAGATTACACTCTGAAGAAACACAGAGCAGAAGAATTATTAGAGTATTAAGATATATATAATTATAAAGTGAAATTATAAAAAGATATGAGAGAACTTCATGAGTATGTGTGAGTATATAAGTGTATAGTCAGAGGTTGATTGTGTAAGTTAACTATCAACAAATACTAACCCATCACAAAACTCAGAGTATCTGATACTGTATCAATATTTATAGAAATACTTCTTTTACTAATTCAAAAAATTAGTAATAAGATTATATAATTAAGCAATAGCTGTAATTTATCTGAAATTTTTGATCTCTACAGATTTTATAGAACTGCTGAAACAGACACAGTTCTATATATAATATTATATAAAATAGAGTGAGTATGAATTACTGATATGAGAAATAAGAATAGTATAATCAGTTTATTTAATACAATAGTATCAGTCAGTACAGTTGATATTATAAATACAGCTGATTCAATTAATACAGTTAGTGTAATTAGTATAATTGATTTAACTGATACAGCTGATTCAACTGATACAGCTGAGTCAATTATATAATTAATACTCTGATTTAATTCTCTTCTTCTACTCTCATCTCTATCAGCTTTGATATTCTTTATCTCTTTTTTTTTTTCTTTTTCTCTATTATACTCTCTTTCTATCTTATTTCTATCTTCTTATTTATTTTTTTAGTATCTTTATTTATTCTTTTTTATTTATCTCAACTAATATTTCTTTTTCTCTCTTCTATCTGTCTGTTATACTGAAGCTATATTAGATTATATAATTTCATAATATCACAGACAGTATTATTTTTTCTCTACTTTATTTTAACTTTTCTTTCTTCTTTTATACTATTTCTATTTTTTTTCAGAATAATAAAGTAAACTATTTTTTAATGAACTGAGAGAATATTCTCTCTCTATTTTTCTATAAAGCCTCTTAGATACAGCAGCAGTGATCTCTATTAGAGAATTATACTATAGCTCTATTATAAATAATTATATATTAGATTAGAAATGAATATATAGCTTGATATAAACTGAGTCTTCTTAAGAATTGCCATCTAAATTCTGTTCTCTCTCTATATATATATATAGAAATTTCTTTAGTATAGTATATTTTCATATTCTTCAGAAAGTCTCTGAAGCACAGATACTGCTCATACTTCTTTAGAATATTAAATCTATACATATATATATATATACAACTGATGTAAGAAATAGATGTATATTTATTATAAGTATAGAAAAGTATTACATCTCTGTTTGAGCTACTCTGTATATATATTTCCTTTCTATAAATGATTAATTTGAAAGTTATATATCAATATAAAGAACAATGATAGTTATCTGATAGACTGAAAGTATATAAAGATAAAAAAGTAATACAAAAATTGATATAGATGAATATAGTATAGAGATCTTTATTTATTATAATCTTAATAATATAAAGACTCTGAATATATGATGAATTAGCATTCATTGATAGTTAACTTACACAATCAATTCTCTACTATACACTTATATACTCACATATACTTATAAAATTCTTCTACATTTTCTTATAATTCCATCTTACAATTATATATATTTTAATACTCTAATAATTCTTTCATCTCATACTTCTTCAGAGTATAATCTTCAATATTTCTTTCATTTCAATTCTTTTATCTATAAAAATCCTCTTATACAATCTCTTCTTCTGATCTTCTTTCTCTTTCTTTTCTTAATCAATTCATAAACTGTTATCAGAATAGTGTCAAGTCTGTTAATATTACTGTTGAAATAGATTGTATAAACTGTATAAGCAGTACAAATAATTTAATCTACAACATCAGTAATATCTACTTAATCAGTGATATATTTATAATATTATAAATTAATTCATCTGTATTTAAAATCTAAATGTCTAATTATTAGTTTCTATACTCAAGTGTATCAATTACATTTAAAATCTAAGTGTCTCATTATCAGTTTCTATATTCAAGTATATCAATTACATTAAAAGATCTGAGTATCTAGTCATTATATAAGTTTCTTGTTGAATTCAAATACTCTCATCATTAAATATATAGATCATCATATCTAAACATTCATGATACAATCAACTATTTCACAAAGAGACTCAAATGTCTACAAATCATAACACTGTAAATAGTATTTACAAAGAAGCTTGATAAGCTTAGTATTATAATACTGTAAATAGCATTTATAAAGATCTGAATATCTATAAATATCTCATTCTCTAGAATTATATATCTTTAGATATTAAAATAAGTTATCAATAGATCTACAAGTATTCATTACATTTAAATACAGTAGATAATAATTTAAATCTACAAAGTATTCTTCAGCAGCAAGCACTGCAGATGACTGAGCTATAATAATAGCTTACTGAAATAAATATATCTACATTCATTATTCTCTCTACATCTGTATTTTATAAAAAGTCTTCAAGAGAGAAGCTTTCAATTCTCAATAAGTATACAGAAGATCTAGTATTATATCTTGTATAAAAGTTAAAAATAAATATCAAATTGAATATCAATGATCAATTAATAGACTTGCTATTAAATCAAATATGATATATTTACAGCAGATTAGATGACAATATATTAGTGAAATTTCAACTCTGAATAAGCCACTGTTTAGATAATCAGTATATATCAGAATTGATTTTTCAATAACTTAATACTCTTTTTCTTAATTCTATATTTTAAATTAAAGTATTAGATTGATTAAATAAGATCTGCTAGAAGAATACTGTATTAATAATCTATCTATCTAAATTCAATTATAAACTCTTAGAAGTAGACAGATAGAACTGAAACAATATTATTAAAATTAATATACTATTCAAGAATTTAAACTTTCAGTTGTATAATTAAAGTATAGAATATCTGAAACTTTTAATATACAGTAAATACTGTGCAGATCTTCATCTACTCAATAATAATCTGTCTCAATTTTATATATTTCAGAATCACAAAGAATTTCATCAAATAAATATATATATTTCAAATCATTTTACAATAACTTCTATATTCAAGTTAGAGTCAATAAACTGAATCTCTTATATAAATGCTGAATATTCAAGAGTTTTCAATATCTCAGATAAGAATATTATTAATTAAATCATCAGAGAAATCTGTATATACTGCAACAAATCAGAATACTTTATAAATCAGTGTTTAAATACAGTTCTTTCAAGTCAATTCTTTATATATATAAATACTGTATCATTCACAGATAAGCAGAAATAGAGAAAAGAAGAGCTTTTATTCTAAAATATAGATAAGAGCTCAAGAAGTAAAAAGCTAGCTGAATATTCAAGTAAAAAATATAAGTGAATATAATCATAATCTCTATTATTATAAATAGCTTAGTCAATATATAAGTAATAATAGACAGGGATTTTCTTCATTATATTTTTATAAATACTCAGCTAATTGGAAAGAAAAACTCTAATGGATTCTTTTCT
>NW_025544854.1:0-8174 GCF_000150115.1 Histoplasma capsulatum G186AR | reverse complement strand
CATTGTTTTATTTTCTCAGAAAGTAATTATATCTATAAGAAGAATATTAATAGAACTGCTGATCTCACTCAGATATCAATAGAAGTATTTAAATTATTAATTTATTAAATATATAAAAAGAAGAATATTCAGATATTTACTGTCAGTATAATAGATATCAAAAAGATATTAGAGAAATTAGAGCTCAGAAATCTCAAGAAACTCTGTAAAGAATTTCTCAAAATATATAAGAATTTTACAGATATATTTGATGAAAAAACAGTCAAAATACTTCTCTCTTACTGAGAGCACAGTATAGATTATATAATTGAGCTTATTAAAAAAAACAGTAAGAACTTACAATTATCTTAAGACTCTCTCTACAGTATATCACATATTGAGTTTTTTATTCTATAAAAAACATTCAATGAATTATTGAATAAAAACTTTATCTGTATTAGCAATTCATCTGCTGCAGTATTTATACTATTTATAAAGAAATTAGATAAAGATCTACAATTCTGCATCAATTATCAAGAGTTCAATAAAATTATATAAAAAGACTGATATTCTCTTCTACTTATTAATGAAATACTCAAATAAATAGAAAAAATAAAATAATTTATAAAGCTTGATATCTCTGCAGTCTTCTATAAAATAAAAATCAATAAAGATAATAAATAGTTAATCATTTTTTATATATATTATAAACTATATAAATAGACAGTAATTCTCTTTGAGCTAGTAAATACTCTCAGTATATTTCAGAAATATATCAACTGAGCTCTATGAAATCTACTCAATAAAATTGCATCAGTATATATAGATAATATTCTAATCTTCACTGATAAATCACTCACTGAATATCATAAATATATATAATAAATACTCAACTGTTTATAAAAAGCAGAACTATAAGTAGATATTGATAAATACAACTTTAAAATCAAGTCTATAATCTATCTAAAATTCATCATCAAAGCTGAAAGAGATATACAAATGAATTCTAAAAAGATGAAAGTAATTTTTAATTGAGAGATATCTATCTCAGTAAAAGAGACTAGAAGTTTTCTAGAATTCATCAACTTCTATTAAAGATTTATTAAGAACTTTTTAAATATTATACAATCACTAATAAATTTGATATAGAAGAATACTGTATTTCAATAAATTATTAAAGCAGATACTGTTTTCAAAAAATTGAAGTATATATTCACAACTACTTCAATACTGCAATCATTCAATCTGAATAAATATACAATTCTTAAAATAGATATCTCAGATTATATAATAAATAAAGTATTGATATAATATAATAATAAAAATATTCTACAACTCTGTATTTTTATTTTAAAGAAAATATTATTCACTGAATATAACTATAAAATCTACAATAAAAAGCTTCTGATAATTATACAATATTTTAAAAAATGAAAATTCAAGCTATAAATGTAGAGAAGTTTGAGATTATTACTGATTATAAGAATCTAGAATACTTCACAATTACTTATAAGCTTACAGAGAGATATATACATTGATTGCTGTTTTTTAACTGTTTTTTATTCACAATTTATTATCAATCAGAGATAGAAAATATTCTTACAGATGTTCTATTTTATTAAAAATAAAACATACTCTTCAACAATCTAGACAATAGATGGAAATATCAAGAACATCAGTTAATCAATTTTATAATTATAGAAAGTTCCATACAATCAGATAGCTTTTATATATATATTAATCTATTCTAAGCTCAGAAATTTTTATTTGAAAAATAATGAAAATAAATAACAGAGATGAATAAATTCTGACAACAGATTACAGAAATTATACAAAGTAAAACACTCTGATTTTTCACAGATATATACTCAAGAACAGATATTTTAGTATACTCAATCAATAATAATAACTGTCTATATTTTTAAAATAGACAATGAATTTTCAATTCAGAATTTTTATAAATATAGATTATACAAGATACTCACAACTCACTAATAATCAGATATTCAGAGTATGAAATTATATACAGTATTATCACTCAAAAATTCTACTAATTAGATATATTAAAAAATATATATCAGTTTATATACAATTGCAATCACTGCAGCTCAGTAACAGTATAATATAAATATTAAAAAAAAATACTAAAATCTCTGTCTATCTTCAAACAAATTTAATATAATATAGTTATTAACTTTACAGTTTTCTTACTTAAAAGCAGTAGTTCTATAAATATTCTAGTTATTATCAATTATTTCAGTAAGAGTATAATACTGCAGCTCTGTGATAAGATAAATACTGAAGTTATCACAGATATCTTCATCAGAAGTTCATTCTATTATATATACAATCTATCTTCATTTATTGTATCAGATAAAAACAGTCAGTTTATGAGTATACTTTGAATTTATATATATCAGCTACTGAGAATCAAGTAAAAATTGTTAATAGTATATCACTCAGAGATCAATGAAACTATTGAGAGAATAATATAGATAGTTAAGAATATTCTCTGAAAGTTCTACAACTACACACAAAATAACTGAAGCAATTTACTGTTATATACTGAGATTGCTATAAATAGTTAAGATTCTACTATAATAGATATAAGTTTATTTTTTCTTCTATACAGTTATAATTTAGAGATTCTGAACTTCTCTGAGATTTTTCAAAAGATTATATACACTCACAACTCTGTACAAGTAGTAGAGAATATAATTAATAAATTTAAAAAAATTTATAAATAAGTCAAAACTTCAATAATTAGTACTCAATAGAATTATAAAAATCAAACAAATATTAGAAGAAGTTCTGCAACTTATTATAGTATAGAGAATAAAATCTGATTGAATTTTAAGAATATAAAAATAGATCACTCTTCATATACACTGAACTATCACTACATCAAATATATAGTAACAGAAATACTAGATATTCACAACTATCAACTGAATATTTTATCTGATATTTATAATATCTTTTATATAAATCTGTTTTAATCTGCAGTTAAAAATTTATTCTTCTTACAGAAGATCTTCAACTGATAATCATCTATTATTATAGAAGAAAATAATGAATTCAAATAAGAAATTGAAGCAATTCTCAGCAACAGAATCAATCATCATTATATAGCATGGGATGAGACGACGTTAGCTATCTTCTCATTTTTGCATTTAATGTTGCAGAGACAAGGTGACGAGAAATGAAGATGACATCTACAAATTCTCACTTATCTCAGTAAAAAAGAATAATGTAATGAATTAGTATTCATTGATAGTTAACTTATACAATCAATTCTCTATTATATATTTATATACTCACACACACTTATGAAGTTCTTCTACATCTTCTTATGATTTCATCTTATAATTATATATATTTTAATACTCTAATGATTCTTTCATCTCATATTTCTTCAGAGTATAATCTCTGATATTTCTTTCACTTTAATCTTCTTATCTATAAAAATTCTCTCATACAACCCCTTCTTCTGATCTTCTTTCTTTTTCTTTTCTTAATCAATTTATAAACTATTATCAGAATAGTATCAAGTTCATTGATATTGTTATTGAAACAGATTATACAAACTGTACAAGCAGTACAAATAGTTTAATCTGCAATATTGATAACATCTGCTTAATCAGTGATATATCTGCAATAGAACAATTTCATCTACAATAAATTAGAATAAATTTATAGAGAAAGAGAGAGTATTGCATACACTCAGCACAATTCATTCAAATAATATTGAAATCTTAGAAATATATAAGATTACTGTATATTTTATACTTACTTCAAGTAAAAAATATAACTGATGAATAGCTAGTAAAATAGATCATATTGTACAAAACTTGTATATAGAAACACATTTTATTGAAGACAGTGAATGCAGAAGAGAAATATGAGAGATAAAAAGAAGAATTATAGAAAATATACAATATCTTCAAAAAAGTGAGTGCAAGTAAGAAATCAGTATGAAAGAAGAAGAGAGAATTGATATAAATAAAAGAGATAGAATTGAGAACAGCAGAGAAGATACAGACAGTAAGAGATACAGAAACAGTAAAAAAGACAGAGATATAAACAGAGATAGAAAGAGCAATAATAGAAGATAATACAGAAGTATTCATCATCATATCATCTTTATAAACACTGTTACTACTGCTCATATTCACATTAACAATCTTATCAACTGTTTCACCCACAATCTCATTATTAATTGAAATATTTATATTATTATCATTGTGTTCAATTTTTATAATATTATTACAGACAATCTTCTTAATAGAAATAAGATTATCTGCAGAGAGATCTTTGAAAAAAGAGCTAGAACAATTACAAATCAGATATATGCTCTGATAATGAGAAGTGAAAGCTAGCAATAATTAACAATAATTAGCAACTGCAAAAGCCATCAAATTGCAGTCAAATTAACTTTCAATAAGATTTGATCAATAAAAACTTATCAGTAGATTATTTGATATAACTAAAACAGTATAAACTGCAATAATCAGATGCTATATTATAGAACAGAAAGAAACTTAATATTTAATAGAATAGAATAGATATATAGAACAATTGAAAACAAGACAGAGAAGATTGAATAAAGAGATGTGAGTGAATGAATAGAATGAAATAGTTGTGAATGTAATGTGATTAGTGATGAGATGATATTGTTGTGATAGAAATTCTTATGTATATGAAGCAAGAATATCTTATTATTTTGAGTTAGACAATATATGATTATAATAAGAGCTTGATAAACACACACTATAAACATTTCAGAAATAGCACACTGCAAAGACAGATGTGAACAGCAGAATATTATCATAAAAGTGTAGACAGATTTAATAGAGAAGATATAGTAATTTCAGCTTATTATTCTTCTGTGATATATATCACTTTCTATTATCTAGAATGATATATACTATTATACTAATTATTTCATATAAGAAGAGCTGCAAAGCTTAGAAGCTTTGAGAAGCTTAAGCAATCTTTGAATTACACTATTCAGAGAAATATAAGACAGATCTTATAGAAGATATTGATAAAGAAAATACTACTCAGATATTTAAAAAATAATAAAAAAATCAGCTTTTTACTAATCTACAGATCTTTTTAGATAAATTAAAATAGAGTTTAGATAATAATAGATAGATAAATTATAATTTTATAATCTATTAAAGAAATAAATAGCTGATCAGTTTCTCAGTAGTACTGAGTTTAATATTATATATTTTTAATACTAAAGCAATTGAAGTCTACTGAGCACTGAAGTATACAATGAAATTTCTTTTTTATATTATAAATAATATTATCAACTCTTAAATCTGAATCTATTTTGATAATATTTTAATTATCTGAAATATATAGAGTAATATAACAGTATTTTTATACTAAGTCTTCAACTGCTATTATAAGCTTCTCAGATAATATAATATAAATCTGAAATAATTTTCAGAATATATAAAAATAGAGAATAATAAAAAAGTAAACTATCTGACTAAGTATATAATTTTATCAATAATAGTTTTAATCTATAAATTTAAAACTGTATTTATAATCAGTAAAATCTGTACAGTGATCAAGTAGTTCAATCAGAAAATAAAATAGAAATAATAAAATAAAATCTATAATAAACTTTTTAATTAATACTGAAATTGAAGACTCAGTAGATTATCTGTAAAATATCAGATAAAAATTTTATTAGAATTTATTATATTATAATATACTCTATACTACTGACTTATACTCTGCTTCTTTTATAAAGATTTCTTATAATACTATAGATATTTTCAGTATATAAATATAAAATTTATCTATATTTATAGATATAATAAAAGCTTAGAGTATCTGATACTGTATTAATATACATTCTTACAACTACTTATAAATATAGAGATACATTTGAATTTTTCCACTTTTTCAACTGTTTTTGTATAATTTTAACCCTCTAATCTGTTCAACATCATCACATATTCTCTGTAATTACTCTATATATATATATTGTATAGATTGAGTGGTTATAAAATCTTTAATATTTTTCTATTCACTCAGAGATATCAATACAGTCTACATTAGATCACTGAAATCAGAGTCACTGATCAATTTTATTATTAAAAAGACTGATAAGAAATAGAGAAAGACTGTTATAATATCTTTTTCAATTCTCAAAAAAGTCAGTAACAGTATCTCTATAGTCATCTCTCAGCTGTAGAAGTAATTTGAGAAGACTCAGTAGCAGTAAAATTTATAATAGAAAGCTCTTATTAAATTAATAAAGATTCTGAATAGCTGAGTTGAGAAGAAGAAATAATCAGTCAGTTAAAACTTTATCTAAATCTTCTATAAAAGATTTATTAAATATATAACAGTAGATTTGAGTATAATATCTATTCTAAGAGAAAATACTCTTTCAGATATTTATCTGCAGTTAAATATAATAAAAACAATTAAAAAAAAGCTGACTATCTGAGTAAATATTACTCAAAGAAAAAAAAACTCTGCTTTTTCAGAATTCATCTCTATTAAGACTGCAGCTTTTTCAATAGATAGAATTAGTAATACTAATCTACAGCTCAAAAATACTAATCAGTCAAAAAATCTTACAGAGAATATAAAATAATAGAAAAATTCATAAATTTTTATTATTCTTTAATCAGAAAAATAAATCACTCAGCTGCAGTTATATACTGTATAGTAGATAATTATTATAAATATTCAGAGAATAAAAGATATAGCTAATATACTGAAGATGAAGTTTATCAGAATAGATTAAATAATTATATTAAATAATAAAAATATATATAATATTCTGATTACTGAGAAAATAGTAATCATTCTATATAAAGTTTTTGATATCACAGAAATCTAACTATTAGAGTAATAATATAACTATACTATCTCAGAAATTTCAGAATTTATTCAGAACTGAAAAAATATAAAAATCTCTATAGATAAAATAATTGAGAGAGAGATTCTGATTTAGATAAAGATGAAATCAGTGAGCTGTCAGCTCTTATAATATAAAATAAATCTTAAGATAGAGAAGATTATATAAATTATTTTCTTTCTTATCTTAGTAAAAAACTTCTTATTCTTCAATATTAGTAAAAGAATCAGACTGATTAAAAAGAGACTCTTAGTAGTAAGATATAATTCAGAATATCAGAGATATTATTATTTATTAAAATATATATAACTGATCAGATATTTCAACTGCAGCAAGCTCACAGATTAATATAAAGAATCAATAAATACAGAGTATAAAAAAATACTATAATATATTAACTATTATTAATTCTATTCAACTGAATATTAATACTGCTCTACTGTACTCAGATGAATGAATAATATTCTCAGATATCTAATATAAAAAAAATTAACAGCTGTTTATCATCTTAGTAATAGATGTTACAGAAATACTCAAAAATAACAATAATTATCAGTACAATCAGTATCAATAATAGCAGTGATAATATCTATATTATCTACTCAACTGATTCAGATCACAGAGTTGACACTCTGTAAATAAACAATTATTTAGAATTTTATCAGTGAGAATAATATTATCTAATAGACAGTCTGTATCAGATAATACTCAGCTTATATAATAGTATAATAGAGTAGTTAAACAGTTAAAAAATAGCTTAATCTCAGTATATAAGCTATAGATCTGAAATCTTTCAACTTTATTTTATAGATAAACTTTGACAACAGCTTATCAAATAACTTTTTATACTAGAATATCAATATTAGTAATATAGTTGATATTATAGAAATAATCAGCAGAAAAATCATTTTCTATAGATTTTCTGAGTAAATATTATCAAAGTAATTTTCTATTATATAATAACTCTACAGCTTGTTTTTAAACAGAGCTGTGAAGTAATCTGTATATAGAAACTATATATATATTCTAATATTAAAATTTCTAATCACTCAGTATATAAATATTTTATATCTGTAAATTGCTGAAATAATACTAATCTGAAACAGTAAGAGAAAAAGAGACTCTGAATTATAATATATATATATATAAAAATTTAAAAATAAGAGTACAGCAATACTGATCTGTACAAAGCAGAGATCTGCTGTAAATCAGTATCAATAACTGCTATATTTTCAATATATACAGATAATCTGAAATAGATATAATTATAAATTATCTGATTAATTTGAATTCATCAATCTGC
>NW_025544855.1:10541-18806 GCF_000150115.1 Histoplasma capsulatum G186AR | reverse complement strand
TTATTAATAGTATAGTAGATTATAATTGCTGCTATCAGAATGAGACAGATTGATACTTCTAAATTCTTTAAATCTTCAAAATATTTTTTTATAAGCTCATTATATACAAGGTCATGCTGTTCTTCATTATAATACATTTTAATTATTGCTTAAATGAGAACTGATACAAGTCATCACAGATTTAGAATTAAATTCTATTGAATAACTATCATTAGATTTCTGTTTTATAGCATCAAAAATAAATCAATAGTTCTTTAAGATTATAGCTTATCTCTCTCTCATTCACATTCTTAATCTTATATAAATAAGTGTTATTTTGCAGAAGATTCTGTTCAATTACTTTTTACTTATTTGAAATATTCATATACTTATCAGAAAAGAGGCTCTTCACAAATATTTTAACAGTCTGAATCTGATAATACCAGCATTCTATTATATACTTCATTATCTAAATGAAATTAATAATATTAGAATGATTAGATTTTTTCATAACATTATAGAAATAAAACTTTGAGAAAACAAATCATTTGAGTTTTATTTATATTTAAATATTCTGTTGATTTATTCTGAGTATTTATTATAGTATTAAGATTTTGAAACTTCTTCACTAACTTCTTTTGATGATTTTTTCATATAGATTTAATTAAATTTGAGAGCTGATTCTGCTTCTTCTCTGATTAGAGTATTTATTAAAAGAGTAAAATTTAATAGTTAGAATAGAGTCTGACTGTATAAATTATTTTTATATTATAAAGCAGAGCAAAGTTTCTTGATCTTATTTTATTCTTATCAGATTTTTATTCAGAATCAGTTTATATAAATAATTCATTCAAATCATCTGAATCTGTATCATTAATAAATAATATTATAGATGAATATAAATTGCAAACAGTATTATTAAAAAGTATATCTGATGAATTGAAGCTTGTGAGACTTTTGAAGAATAATATCAGTAATGAATTGATTATTAAATGAGATTTTTTATAACTCTGAGTCTGAAGAAGTGTAGAGTTCTAGTGTATATTATATATTAGTTCAGTTATAAACAACTTTTCATCAAGTATTCAAGTTCAAAAATAGTAATAAATATACTTTTGACTCACTGCCAGCTCTGCTGCTGTTAATAGATTATTAAAGAGTATTATTAACAGCAATTCTGTCAATTAAACAGAGAATAAAGTAATTTCATTTATAAGTAAACAGTCTTAGTATTACTCTATAAATATTAACTCTGTCTGAATTGTATTGAATATATTGATTAATCTATTTAAAAGCTGCAGAATATAAAAGTTTATTATTTTTTTCAGAGTTATTAATATTATTCTTTATTCTCTGAGTTATTATTTTATTCTGAAAATTGTCTGAGTCTATATCTACTTCATTTATATTGAATGAATTTAATTGTTGTTGAATGCTGATAGATTCTTTACAGCTCAGTTTATTCAATCTATATTTTCAAATAACTGCATCATTTTGCAATCTAGAATTACTTTTTATTAAATATATATATTAGCAGTATTTGTATACTCAGACTGATGATTGTAAAAATTGTTTCTAATTTATCAGTGATTTCTTATTTCTCAGACTGTGAGTTTGATTTTGATCAGCTGTATTTGTTTCTCTTTCACTATTATTATTTAATTCAGTTATTGTCAGTACAAGCAGTCAGACAATATTGAAAAGAAAAAGTCAATTTATTCACTTATATTCTAAGAATCAATAAAAGAGATAGAAAAGTGTTGATTAGAAGTTCAGTTAAGTAAATGAAGAATAATATAGAGAAATAATAAAAAAGAGAAATATAATTTAAAAACAAGTAGATAATGTGTGAAATAAAATCAGAGATTGTCAGAAAGAAAGAAAAAGCTAGAATCAGAGAGTTTTCACATCAATCAATGTATTTGAATTAAAAACAATCATAATAAAGCTAAAATAGTGTGAGAAAGAAGTTCATAGTATTCAGTCTCTATTATCAAGACTAAATATCTGTGAAAATAATAGAAGAAAGCAATGTAATTTAAAAAAGAGTAGACAATGTATAAAATAAAATCAGAGATTGTCAGACTAAAAAAAAAAAGTCAGAATCAGAGAGTTCTTATATCAATTAATATATTTGAGTTCAAAATAATTAAAACAAAGCTAAAATAGTGTGATAAAGAAATCTGTAGCATTCAGTCTCTATTATCAAAACTATATATCAATACAAATAGAAAAATCATTATCTTCTATTATACAGTTGTAGTTAATGTCTTGAAAGCTTGAGCAGTTTATATAATTTTAATTCAAAAATTCTTCTCTTTACAATACAGTTATAGCACTCTCTTAAAACTTCAGTTATTAAATATCTCATATTCTTTGTTATACAGCTGATATTTTAATTTGTTTTTTTTACTTTCAAAATTCATACTCTGTGTCAAAACCTTCTTAAATACAGAGTATACTGTATGATTTGAGAGAATATAATTATTTATTCTACAGTTGATAATATTTATTATATTCAGTATATATTTATAGCTTTCTCCTTTCACATGACAATTATTTATAAAAATGACAGTGAATTGATTATCAACTAAGTTCACTTCTTCAGTATACTAAGTATTTTATCTGTGAATAATATCACTGATACAGCTGAAGAATTCAAGTTGCTGAGAGAAGTTCTTAACATCTATTACTATTGCTAATATAACTCTTGAATACTATCTTCTGATATTCAATTGTTATCAAAAGTTGTAAATATATTTCTGAGTCAGTGTTTTAAGATATTCATTCAACAGTTCAGATGTCAATTTATCAAATATCTGAGAATACTGTTTTTTAATCATATTTAATATCTTATTCAGTAGACTCTTGCTTGTTCTCTGACTTAGTTATATATTTATCAACTACTGATAAATTATCTTTTTTTTCAGCAATTGATATATTTAATTATAGATATTTTCATTCACACAGAGTTTATTTTGCAGAGTATTTACAGACACTGTTTTTAAAACAAGATGTGTCACAGTTGTATTTAAATGATTTATCTGTTGATTTCAGTGTGATACTGATCAGCCTTTGTCAAGTATTGATATTAATATACTCAATCTATCATAATGTTTCATACTATTAGATATCTCAATCTAGATCTCAAATTGAAATTTGTATAAGAAAACAATGACTCAGATTAGATAATAAATTAGAGTTAAGAAGTCAATTAATCATTCTACAAAATTATAAAAACAGTACTAAAAAATATTATATTATTATAAATGTTAACTGTTGCAAGTGTTATCACTGATCAAATATCAACACTGATTAAATATCAACACTGATTAAATATCAACACTGATCAAACACTAAAAATATTATATAATTGCTAATTTTGATTTTTATAATCATCATTCAGTATCAAAAACTGACTGATAAATACTTAAATATCAGTAATATCAGTAATTTATAGTTAGTATTTAGAGGTACAATTTCTGTAAACTTTATTACTAGTACAATTCAGTTGATTAGAAAACAACTGCAATATTAACTAAAAATATACAATCTTCATTATAAAGTCTTACTGCTACTGATATAACTATACAAATAAATATATATATATATATATATTACTGAAATATCTGATCCACACTGCAATCAATGAGAATTACACTGTAATTGAAACAAAGTCTGATAAGTAGCAGTTGTCTGTAATTTAAATTATTATATCAGTGATTCATTTTATTTAATCTCTAAAAAAAAAAAATTAAAATAAAAGTATACAATTTATTGAGTACTAGTAAGTTGATTATTTCATTCAATACTGAATACTCTGTAGAATGCTTTCTGTTTTGAAATTTTAAATATTTTGATATTGTATTTATTGACTGATTGTTAATATTTATATTTTACTGATTATTAAAACTCTATAAATTCAAACTGAGTTCTCAGCTGAACTATTTATTGTTCTTCTGTTATTCATTTCTATTATTTTCTTTATCTATTTCTATAAGTTATAATGATTCTTTTAATATTATATATTCACTCTAATTTTTTCTGATGTATCAGAGTATCATTCTTTTATATAGTCATAATATTGATATTGCTAGTTATCTGTGAACTTATAAGAGTTTTCAGTTCATTATTATTCAAAACTGCAGCAGTGTAGATATTTTTATTCTCTGCTGCAGCTATCAGTATTATATCAGCTGCTTAATCAGAAACATTACTGCTGTGAATTTTATATCTATATTCTTTTACTATGAATTCATCAAAGATTCTAAATTATAATTTCTCAATCATATTTCTAATTTATATGTCTGAGAAGATATAGTGATGTTTTTTATCAGACAGTTTATATATATAATAATAGAAGTTTTCAAGAGAGCAGAAGAGCAAACTTTCATTCTTGATATTTTATTCTCACAACTTTATATTCTCACTAAAATAGTGATATTCAACTTTGACTTTTTGACTGATATAGTTGATGATGATTTTTTTGTATTTTTCTTCACTGACAGATTATTATAAGAATTTGATCATAAAATATATAGCTCATTAATAGATTGAATATAATGAATAATATTTAAACTTCACTTTATAATTAGAATTGATAGAGTCATCATTTTGCAGTAGTATAATACAGTCTATATTATTATAAATAGAAGAATAGAGTCAGTATTATGATCTAGAAAATAATCTGATATTAATATATCAAAATAATAGCAGTATCTACAGTCTGATAAAACTGAAAACATCTCTGAAAGATTCTCTTTCAAGTAGATACCACAGATTTATATTTATTTATTAGCTGTAATTACTTAGAGTTAGACTTGATTTTCTATCTTCTATAGCAATACTTAGAAACTTGAAGAGTTAGACTTATATCTTAATCAGTTTCATTGTATATCAATAAATAATACTTGAATGAGTCATATTTGTAGAAGTACTCTTCTTTTTACTGACACTTTTCTCTTAGATGAAACTGATAGTCAATATTTTTTTTTTTTAATATTATATAATATATATCTGATACAGATTCTTATTTTACTGTATTATACTATCAGTGACAATTATTTTCTGATTAACAGTAATTATTGAGTCAGAATTTATAATCTGTTAATTCTGAATTTATTGAAGTATTGTTGACTGTGGAGCTTCTTAACATTATTTAATATATGAATTGAAATTGTTAGTTGTTTTGAGATTGTATTGTTGTTTTGAAATTGTATTATTGTTTTGAAATTGAATATTGTATTGAGAGTGTAAGTATAGTGAGTATTAATAAAAACAGACTGAATCTATATCTGCTAATTTAATGTTAATTTACTGATGATAATTAGATGAGTAATATTTAGAGTTAGTTGAAAAATTTATAAGAAGTAAAGAGACTTCTATAATACAGAAGATAACTCTAAGAAAAATAGAGAAATTGTAATTTCATTAACTGTAAGCTATATATAAGTTATAATCTAGTGTATTGATATTAGTCTGTATTAAAAAATTGCTAAGATTTAGACATGTTTTCAGAACATATTATTTGAAAAGATTATGCAAAACTATTTATATTATTAATATTAAAAATATATCACTCTTTTATCTATTTTCATTGCAGATCAGATTCAAGCTTTATTTAGATACACTTTGTATCTCATATTTCTCTATAGTATTCAACAGTGATGATTGCTGTATTCAATACTTTTATAATCAAGAATATATTTGCAGAGCTTGTAAATGAACTTTGATGATATATCAATATCATTCACAGCATGAAAAAGAGCAATCAAATTTATATTGAAATTACTCTGACTTTTAAGACTTTATAGTCTAAGATAAATTAAATAAAAACTCTGATACTCAATATTATTCAAGTTCAAAAATAATCAATTCTATCAAAGTCTAATAAAAGTTTAAAAAAGATTCTTGTCAATAAGTCTTAATTTAAGTTGAAATACAGCTTTAAGAAAAGTAAGAAGATTATATATTTAAATATTCTATATATATACTTAAAGACTAATCAAGATGAATTCAGATACAGAAATCACCACTGTTGTATAATTTACTTATTCATTTCAATCATCAAAGTTTATCTATCTAGATATTCTTTTGATATATTTATAGCCATCTTATCAAACTGTTTATATTCTTCACAGTATGACTCAAGATTAGCTATAATTTTTTATTATTCTTATTTCATAAGATATGAATAGATATAGAAGTTATCTACTAGATACTTTTTATATTTATCTTTATTACTCTTAAATCACAATTTAATTCTGACTAAAATCTCTAAGATTTTAATCAGAATGATCTTCATTATCTTCATTTTTATCTTACTATATTCAATACAGCAAGAAGAGATCAGCTTTGATATTATCAAGAATAAAGCTCTATAAATTATATATCTCATATCAATACATTCTATTTATTCTTTGTTTATCAATATTTGCTTTGTATCAGTGTCAACATTAAGCTTCTATTTCTGAATCTTCTATTTTGAATTTGAAATTACAGCTCTGTCTATTTTCTTCTATTTTATTAAAACTATCTAATCTCTAATATCTTCATTAAACTGCTACTTTTCTCATAAAAAGTTACAGCTTTATATATTTGTGATTTTATTATTATTAAGCTTGCTTGAATTCAGTAGAAGAGTAAGACATTTTTTATTTTTTCAAGTTGCTATTTTATTGTAAGCTGAATAAGCTAACTATTTATTATTAGTTCATTAGAACTATATCACTATTTCACAGTGATCAATATTAAATCAATTGAGTTTTTTATATAGTTCTGCTGCTCACATTCTGTGAGTTTCTATAGTTGAAGAATTTTCAATTACTCAAAATTATATTTTACTTCTCAGTCACTGTGATTCTAAAAACTTCTATTACTAATTATTTTTATTTTTTTTCTTCAATTATTCACATATCATGATTAGCAAAACAGATTTATCTATTAAGATGTTAAACTATCAGTTCAATAACACACAAATCAAAGAAACTATCAAATATAATAATAATATTTTTTATACTGTCAAAAGTGTTTTCAATGACAATTTCACCCACAATGATACTGTCTACCAAAGACTAATCTTACACAAACTCAGTGAGAAGAAGAAGATACAGATATATATAAACTTAATTGAAATCTATATTAATAAAAAAAAACTAGAGATAGCTGATATATCTACAAAGTAGAGAAATGCAGTATAAATAGATTCTTTAGAAAAGAAATTCACTGTTTGTTATAATCTTCAAATAGCTCTCAAAAATTGTATCTACAATTGAATCAAAATCAAAAAATAAAAGAGAAAATTATCTACTCAGAATAGTATACAGAATTCACAATCTCAGTTATCTGAAACTCATTTCTTCAATTTAAACACCTCTCATTAATTATCATTCAATATCACAGATATATACAATTTCAAAAGCAATTTTTTCACTAAGATTATAAACTCACTTTCAACTTCTGCTTATGATATAGACAGTGTAACTATATTTAATATATTATCACTGACTCTGAAATCTTTATTAATAATAATATAAAGTTGCTCTGCCTCTGTCATTGATCTGAACAATCACAACTTATTACTTATATCAAATATCTATAATATTATCTCTATTGAACTTATTTAACATTCTCTCTTCATCATCTCTGATATAACTGATTGAGTGAATCAGATTATATTGACAACCACAAACTCTGATACAGAAAATAAGAAAGATATTGAATCTTTTACTCTGATTTTATCATTAAAATTCTGTTTAAAGAATTCTCAGTCTGTCAATCAACTGCTGTCAAAAGATTATAAAAAGTAGCTGAAAACAGTTGATTTTAACTGAGATACTTATATAATTATTATATTAAACTATTATAATATAGCTGTTGAGTATGAGAAGTACATGAACTGAGCAGCAGTATATAGAAGTTGCTATCTTCAATTCAAAAAACAAAATTCTTATAATGAACAGTAAACAATTAACTTTGAGATATAACTGAGAAGAGAAGTCAAATACAAATATTCAGAAGATAATCAATCAAGTCAACTAAATTTTAAAATCTCAAAATAAGTTGACACTTTATATAATGATATACTACTGAATAATATTGTTATAAAAGACATCTCAAATAATAATACAATTTCAAAAGACAAAAATATTGACAGAAGTAATAATGCAGTTCTCAATCTTAATATATCACTACAAATTACTGTTGATATATTATCATCAGCTATTGTTGATATCTCACTGCAATTCACTATTGATATTTTCTCAAATCAAATTTCAACCTTTTAAG
>NW_025544855.1:0-10249 GCF_000150115.1 Histoplasma capsulatum G186AR | reverse complement strand
TATGATATCCATTATAATCACTGTGATATTCTGATACAAATCACTATGACATCTGACACAGATCACTGTTGATATTCTAATATAGATTACTATTATATCTGATATAGATCACTGTGATATTTATTACAAATACTATTAATACTCTGATATAAACCACTGTTGATGTCTGATATAAATCACTGTTGAAATTCTGACACAGACTACTGTTGATATTCTGATACAGATTACTATTGACATCTTATTATAAATCACTGTTGATGTTTCAACACAGATTACTGTTGAAATTTCAATACAGATTACTGTTGACATTCTGACACAGATCACTGTTGATATTTCTTCAAATCAAATTTCAAAAAATAATACAATTTCAAAAGATAATACAATTTCAAAAGATAATATAATTTCAAACAACAAAAATGATCCTCTGATTATAGAGCTTGAAGAGAACTCAAATTTATTGTTTTCATTACTCAATCAGAACTTCAATAATAATATGAAAGACTTGAATACTGTAAGTACTTTTATATATATAATAAACAATCAGACAAAGAGTTGCAATCAGCTAAATCTCAAATACTTCAACTGTTTTTTTACTTTCTTTCAATTTAAAAAGAGAGAAATTGATATCATCAATTCAAATATTACAATATCAGTTCAGAATATAAAACAATTTCTCTATCTCTATCAACTATTTTATATCTTCTAAATATTTATAATAGACTGAGTTTTTGAACAGAGTGGTATTGTTGAAGATGCAATGAGTTTGAGAAAGACAATAAAAGTTATTCTCTACTATATTCTTGATATACAACTGTTGAATAATTGATAAAATGTTTTTAAGACTCAGAAAAATAATTCTTTTACTATATATAATTATCTTTCAAAGCAGAGCAAAGTCTCTGATGAAACTCTGCTTGTGATCAATAAGAGATATTTATTATAGAATAAATATCTCTTTATTTATTTTTATACTGTATCAAAACATTCTCTTTTCTTCAAACTTTTCATATTATTGAAGAGTAGAATTGAATGCTTTTTTGTTATTGTGTTCCCAGTTCTGTTATGGAATTGAGTTGATGAATTCAAGAAAAGTATTGATGAGAACTTATAATTTTATTTACTTTTTGTATAAGCATTCAGTTCATCAATGGAAAAGTTTGAGTTAATTCAATAAATACACTTACTAACTGACAAAGTAAATGATATTATAGCAGTCTCTAACTCAATCAATAAAAATTCATTCTTCTTTAAATATATGCTTCTGATGACTTCATTCATACTTGCAAAAACTCAGACAACTTTGAAAAGATTATAATAATCAATTAGTATAGCAGTATATAATGAATTTCATCTTAAGAAGAGGTCAAAGAGTACAACTACTACATTATTTTGAGAACTATACTATTTTAATTAGAAATAAGATGATGTGAATGAAGAAGAGTGACATTTATATTTCTGAATTCTGTCAGAAACATTATATAATAAGAGCTCAGCTGATATACTTTATTGAATAAGAGTTTTTACAGAAGTAAATTAATGAGATGATTTAATTCTAATTTATAATCTTCATAATAAATTTCAGAATTTATTCATATCAACTATATAAATTTTAAATTAATTTACTGATGAAATAAATAATGAAGACAGAGCTGAATTTTCAATTCTTGCAAAATAATTTGATCAATTGTTGCAGTTAGTCATAATTAGATGCACAAAACAAAGTCATTGATTTGAGAAAAGAATTATTCAACTTTCTTCTCATATATATGAGAATATTTCAATGATATTTGATGACTGAATGTATACTGAAATTGCAAGCTGAGAACAAAAGATATTTCAATAAACATGAAATGATTATACTAATAAACTGTGTAAATAAGAAATAAATAATAGAAAGAGATCAAAATCAATAATAAAAGAAAAGCACTTCTTTCAACTATTATATCTGAGCTGAAACTATACAGTAGTTTTTGAAGTATTACAAGTTTTCAAACAGCAGCAGCAAGATGATAATTGAGAAGATGAAGAAAGATTAATATATTATTGAAAGTTTACTGTTGAAGAACTGAAAGAAAATGATTGAAGATTTTGAGAAAAGAATGTAAAATCAGTCAATTCATCATTATACTCATTTCATCTTAATAAATTTATCAAATTAAGTCAAAAAATAGCAGCAATCAAACATCTTCTCAATGATATAATAAAATATAACTATTTAGATAGACTGAAAAAGCTGATGATTATCACTTCAGAGTCTGCTATAATATTTATACTTGAGAAGATAAGTTACTTCTTAACTGTGACTTGACAACTGACAGCTAATTATAAAATAAGAAATTGAAATAGTGTTATATATCAGTGGCAGTACTTTATAATTCTATAAGTTCAGAAGATTAATATAATTTGATAATAATCTTTAATAATAATAATATTTCATCAAACTGTGCAGATAATTAATTCTCTGTTATTCTGATAAAAACTACAGCAATTGTTGATATTAGATTTATCTGTGTGAAAGTATTTTGAATAGTAATGATAAGTTCTGAATAGCTACAGACAATAGAAGAACAGATCTATAACTGTATATACTGTTTCAGACAGAAAAATTTGATAATATTTTCATATTATTTAGTATATTAAAAACTTTAGATTAAAGCTGATATTGTCAAATAATATATTTTCTGAGAAATGTTCAACAAAATAGCAGAGAATGTGTCTCTTGAAATTGCAAATAATCTAAAAGAGAAATGAAAGTAACAACAGCAGCAGTAGAATATATAATTGAAATCAATCTATATCTAAGATCTGATTAATTTTAATTTCAAAATATCAGTACAATTTCAAAAAAAAATTATAATATTAAAAAAGAAATAGATGTGTGAATGTTTTTACTGAATATATATAGATTTAATTAATATATTATAATGAAATATTGTAAATTATACTCTGTATAAACTTTCACTTTAGTGAGTCAGAGTATTTTATTATTAAATCTATTATATCTATTATCTTGATCACTGACACTTCTGTATACTCTCAACTCTAAGTTATTGAAAAATTTAAATCTTTATTATTTTATATCTTGTTACAATAGAAAAGAGCTACTAGTATTGAAATCACTTTATAGTAGTTACTTCAACAAAAATATATTACTTATCTGATAAGAAATAAAAAGAGTAAAAAATAACAAAATAATTTTTCAAATTATTGACATCTCTTTCATTTATTAGAATACTATATAATTATATCTAACTATTTAAACAGTGCTGTGTCTGCTAGATACAATAAATAGTATTTATTCTCAAAAAGAGTAAGATAAGTAATTCTGAATTGTCAGTTATAATCTAGTATTCAATTATTCTATTTTCAATATAAGCTTGTAAGTAGTTGAATTTATATGTTTTTGATAATTTGTTAGACATTACTATAGCTATCTCAGATATATATCATCTAATATATTATATTGCTTTTATTTAGATAGTTAATAATTATACAATTAATATTATTCTTCTATATAATTCTCAGTTATATTACAGATTACTATCTTTGCTAATTGCAGATATTTCAGATTTTGAAGATTGCATTGTAAATAACTAACTAGTGATAAGTATACTGAAATAAGCAGTATTATTATTGATGATTAACTGTTGACAATTAACTGTTGATGATTGTTGTTGATGATTGATTATTGATAATTAATTATTGATGATTGCTGTTGATAATTGACTGTTGATATTAACTGTTGATATTGACTATTGACAATTAACTGTTGACAATTAGCTGTTGATGATTGCTGTTGATGATTGACTGTTGATAATTAGTTATTGATGATTGCTGTTAACAATTGACTGTTGATATTAATTATTAATATTGATTATTAACAATTGATTATTAACAATTGACTATTGATGATTGCTGTTGATGATTGACTGTTGATAATTAACTGTTGATAATTGACTGTTGATGATTGCTGTTGATGATTAGCTGTTGATGATTAGATATTGATGATTGCTTTTATTCTAAAATAGATTAGTGCAATAACTAGTAGTAAATAAAGTGATTTGATTAAAGATGAATGTGATCAAAGAGTAAAACTCTCAAAATTTGCATTCTCAGAGCAATAAAATTAGTTCTTCATTTTAGTAAATTAATTTACAATCTTTCTTTTTTCAAAGATTCTGTCTCACAATTTAGATATCAGATAAAATGAAAGATAAAATCACTGAAGAGTATCAATATATATATATTGACTGCAGCTTCACAGCATCAACTCTGAGTAAGTTTAATTGATATAATTATACTTATTATAAAAAGTAATATGATGAATCATTAAAAGTTGAATCTGATAGAAATATTAATACAGTTGAAACAGAAGATGAGTATTCTAAATTTCAGTAAAGATTTATTTGAGAAAACTAATGAAATATTGTAGTAAACTTTAAATTCAATGATATACAACAACTCAGCAATGACTTTGTTCTGTTATAGATAAATATAGAATCAGATAAAGAAATAATTATAAAAGAATTTGACTTTGTTGAACTCAATACTAATAGTATATCTGAATCACAGTATTCTGATTTTACAGTGATTATTTTATATCAGTCAGTATAGAAAAATTGTCTGAATACAGTTACAGAATAGATAATTATAGTAATATATTAAAAGAAGACTGAAAGATCAGCAGATACACTGATCACTGACAGCTCAGTTATATTTTATTTATACTCAAAATCAACATCAAATATATCAAAAGAGAAAGAGAAAGAAGTGAATATATTCTTATTTTTTGAGAATAAGAAGAACTATAAACTTGTTATATAATTTCATAAAGTCAAATTGTCAAAAGAAAATATTACTGTCTTTTTAAGAGAGTCTCTACTGTGAAATATAATCAATAAACTCAGTTTTCACAACACAGCTGAGTGATATATTAAATTTAATAGTATTATACAAGAACTGCTACTTGATAACTGAGTTAGAGATATAGTAATTATTGACTTCAAGATTTGAGATGAGTCAGCTAAATAATATATATTCTACTATTAAGCTATTTTATCTATTGTTTCATTTCTTTTTGATTATAAAATCTGAAGTAAGAATGTGATATACACATCTGTATAGATATTCAATCAGAGAAAACAGAGAATTTATACTGAGATTTATACAGCTGACTGATGATAAAATACTCAGAAAAAACTGAAAGATAAAATAATAATAATATTATTACTTCTGAATATTAATAAGACTGTTCTGACTCAGTATTATAATAATATAACTGTATAATCAATCTATTTGATAATTGAAAACCTCAGTAGTTATCTATAACAGAAACAAATCTGATTCAGTCTTATTTTTATTGATTTTTTATTCATTATTAAAAATGAAAAATGAATAATTAAGAATATAATCTATTACAAGATTCTGAAGACAATATTTCACTGTGAGTATTCTGAATTATTCTTGAATATATGTATATTTCTAAATTAATAGTGTGATATAGTTATTGAGATACTGTCTGTTTATAGCACTTTGATTTTGTATGCTGATGAATATTATCAAAAGTACTTTCTTATTATAGCTGACTTTATAGCTGATTATAAGAAACAGACTCTGATTACAGATATTAAGAGTGAATCTTACTGCACTGTATATCAAACTTCTTTCAATAAAAGAGATAGACTTTAAATCAAATAGTTATAATGAATACATCAGTATATACAGAATCTTATAAGAAATCAGAAAGAATCTGTAAATGATAAGCTAATAATAAAGAATATAATAATTCACAATATACTCAATTTTATCTGATATCATAAACATACTGATATATATACAGTCATAATAATTGATTCACTTCATCAGCTGTTGAAAGATATACTGAAATAGATAATCATTTAAATTCAGATATATTTAAAGAATACAGTTTCAAAAAAATGAAATCAGAATAGCTTAATAAAGATTATAATGAAGAATATAAATACTGTAACTCAGCTTAATATATAATTTAATACAGTATCTTCTTTTATAGATTTAAAATAATTTATTAATTTCAGTCAGATTTTACAGTGAACTGAGATGAAACAGAAGACTATAATCTGTCAACTAATTGCAGTTATTATATCTTTAATTAAAAAATCATTGATAAAATCTGTACTTCTATTTATATATATAGTGATGAATTTCTGAATACTTGCTGATTATCATTTCTATAACAGTGAAATACTAGACTATATTGATATAACTCTCTATTAAATTGATAAGTTAAAGAATATTTTCAGTAAATACTGAATATTCAATCAGTGTAACTGAGAAAGCAGCTGTTTCAATTTCTCTAAGTTTTATACTCTGTCATATTATTCTGATTTTATTTGATTGTATGAAATATCAGATGATGTAGATATAATCATCTCTGAAATCATATATAAAAATATAATCAAGATATTATACAGTCTGATAAATAAATGTCTTAACTACAAAGAATAGATAATCCCTCTGACAGTTCACTGAGTTAACTGTCAGATTATATAGAATATAATACAGTATTAAAAAGAATGTATTAACTCTTAAGCTATAATTAATATTTAAATTGAGATTATAATTATTAGAGTAAGTTCTGCAATTAATCTTATACAGCACAGCTTCAAATTCAGAAAGTTCAAACTCTCAGTTTTCAAAATATAATTTTGAAAACTGTGTGATAAACTAGAGCTGAATGATCTTCAGAAAATACTTACAGTATTTATAAGAGAAATATATATCAAATATAATAATTAATATACATCAGTAAATTATCTTAACTATCTGAAACTTAATTCATTCTGAATAGCTAATCTGATTATTCAGATCCACTCATTAATAATATGTTTTAAAATAGATGATTATAAATCAGAGAAGATGAATAGACTGAAACTTAAAAAGATGTAATGTAGCTCATTATAATAGAGTCAGAAAGATAATTAATATAAAAACTGTATCTGAGTTCAGAAAAATAAAGTATTGAATAATAATTGTGATTTTATAATAAATTGAAGAGTGAATCATCTGAAATTTATTCTCACAATTGAAGATTCTGAATATTGACTGTCTGATGTGAATAACTTCAGATCAAAATCAGTTATATACACTGATATATTTATTACAGTTTTTCAATATTGAAACTTAACAGATCTGTCTAATGAGATTTATAAAATATTAGAGATTGAAGAGCTATTATTAAATCAGATAAATGCAGATCAAAAGTATAATTTAATCAATTAATAATTTTATTCTCTGAAATATATGATTTGAAGTGTGTATATTATTTTAAAATATTATTCATCAAAGTCAGAGCAGTGATGTATTTACTATATCAACAACTATATTGACTGAAATCAATACAATACAATCTATTATTCTAACTTCAGAAATTTTGTAAGAAAGCAAGCAGTAATTTAAAAGTGAAAGTTGAGAATTGAATATAATATAATGAGTTAGCATCTATTAGTAGTTAACTTATATAATCAAATCTTCTATCATTCATTCATTCTCTTTTTGTGATTTCACTCTGTGCTTGTATAGTCTTTAATGATTTCTCTGTGTAACTCTTAATATTCTTTCACTTTATATTTACTATAGTATAATCTTCAATATTCTTTTATTCTAATCTCTTCTTTATAAAAATTCTCTTTGTACAATCTTTTCTTCTGATCTCTTTTCTCTTTCTTTTCTTAATCAATTTATAATCTGTTATCAGAATAGTGTCAAGTTTGTTGATAGCACTATTGAAACAGATCATACAAATTGTATGTACTATATAAATAGTATCTAAGATTCAATCTATAACAACAGTAATATCTGCTTAATCAGTGGTATACTTATTATATATAAATAGTATTAATTTCATCTCAGCTTAATCAATGAAGCTCTCAGTTATTCTAACTTTAAAAGCTCTGCAATCTATTGACAATTTATGATGATGTCAGAGTATTGACAATATACAATGATATCAACTATCAGAAAATATTGATAATATATAATGATGTTAATCATTATCAGATATTGATGATATGCAGTGACATCAATTATCAGAAGATGTTGATGATATACAGTGATATCAATCATCAGAAAATGTTAATAATATATGATAATATCAATCATCACTGAGTGTTGATAATAATTCTATCATCAATCACCACTGAGTGTTGATAATAATTCTATCATCAATCATCACTACTGATAGATGTTGATGATATGCAGTGATGTCAATTATTAGAAGATATTGATAATACACAGTGATTTCAATCATCATCACTGACAATTTGTAATGATGATATATAATATATAATAAATGAAATATAAAATATATAATAATATTCAAATTCTGAGTCAACTTGAAATTGATATAATTGTCAGTGAAGAATATAGATTGTACTGTCAGTATTAATATATTAATCTTATATCTATATTTCAATTAAATTTTTATAGTGTAAAATAAATATAAAAGATATATATAGTAATTCATGATATTTACACAGTAATAGTCTAATGAGATATATATATATATATATATATATATATACTACTACTCATGATAGCTCAATATATACACTGAACTTGTATAAGTATTTAGTGTAAATTTATCATATCAAATATATAAAAGATACACATGAATAAACATCAATGCTTTGTGTAAGTATGAGGAATTTATATTTTTCTGTGGTGTTTTGATAATATATGAAGCATGCACTGTGTGCTTTTGTCATCTGTATCACTAGTCTTAGCTCTGTAACTTGATGTACTAAAACAGTTTTACTGATGTAAGTTTCTCAAAACTTCTAAATTTTGCAGCTCTTCTTATATAAAATAACTAGTATAATAATATATATCATTCTTGATAATAGAGAGTGGTGTACATCTCAGAAGAATAATAAACTGAAATTACTACACTTCACTACTCAAATACTTTGTCAGAGTTTAGATAATAATAATTAATCTTTATATACTCTGAAATCTTACAGTATTTATATTATAAAATTGTGGTGATAATTGTGATATAGTAATTTTGACTTATTATTCTTCTGTAATGTACACCACTCTCTATTATCAAGAATAATATATGCTATCACACTAGTTATTTTATATAAGAAGAGCTGCAAAGCTTAGAAACTTTGAGAAGTTTAAATAATTTTTGAATTATATTTAATAGCATGTTTAAACTGAAGAGAGTATACACTTCTAAAAGTGTGATAATTCTATCTACAATATAAATTATAGTTATCATATCAGTATAATTATCTCTATATTTAAAAACTCAATTATATAAATAAACAGTGAAGTTGAAACACTTTCAATTGTAATATCAATAGCAGATAACTCATCTTAAAATATAAAATAAATTAAGAGTATAGAAAGACAGTATAGAGATGAATAATAATTCAAAGAATTATTCTATTTATAAACTTAAGAAGAAGATATCAATCAGTTGTACAATCAAAAAAATATTATTAAAAAATCACTTTATAAAAACAATATTCTTAAAATACAGAGAAAAGTATACAATTGATAATAATTATTATAAACATCTACAATTAATATTCATTTTTTATATTCAAATTACAGAAAATACAACTAGTTTTTAAAAATTTATATAAAGCAGTATATAGAGCAGCAGCTTTTATATCTGAGAATGATAAACTTCTCATCTATAATATTTTATTAAAAAAATTCTAATAATATATAATCTTTATCAGATAGAGTTTGAAATACAGAAGAAATATTAATATATAAAAGCTATTCAGTAATAAATAGCAGATATTATAAACTTTATGAATAGTTTAATAAATATCAAAAATAAATAAGATACTCAGATGACTGATTTTCACTGAGAACTGAAATATATATATTATAAAACTAAACATTCAGCAACTTTTGAGATTTTATTATATAGTTTAATTAATTTACTCAATATTAATACTTCAGTAAATAATCTTGACTCAGTATATATAATATAAACAGTACTTTCAGAGAATATACTATTTATTATAGAATATATCAAATTAGATAATCTATCTAACTTATTATATTTTGATAATAAATATAAAAATAATACTGTTCTTAACTGATTGAGTTGTATATATTTTTATTATTGTATAAAGTATAAGCTTACAGAATAATAATTTATTAAATTACAGCAGATTTTATATACTATATCTATTTTTAGAGAAACAGCTAGATCTCTTTAAATAACAGCTGAGAAAATAAATACAGA
>NW_025544856.1:0-17580 GCF_000150115.1 Histoplasma capsulatum G186AR | reverse complement strand
CCCGTTCCTAATTCTGAGTAGCAGACGATTTTCGCTCCGATTTTGCTGAATCGGAGTGGGCACAGTTAAAATATATTATTGGGGTATTGTATATCTTTTATACAACAACAAAGACTGTATCTATTACAGGTATATCAATAATATAAACTATTTGATGAGTATACAATAGATTATTTACTCATCTGAAAACTCAGATAATCTGGGAGGGGAAAGAATAATTTTAAAATACTACTATTTCTTCAGTAATTAAACAAGCTCAAAACAAATTTGTAGAATATTATATCAGAATAAATCAGTTATTTGCTGATTACTATACTATTGCTGCTGTACTTAATTTTTTATATTAAATTAATATATATACTTCAGAAAATTGAACTGAGAAAAAATAATAAATCTATATTAATATAGTTCAGATATACTACAATAACAACTATTAATAATATAAACAGAAGAATACATAAATTGAAGAGTTCATGAATTATAATTCTTTAATTAATAATTTTTTTCTATAATACTCAATATAATATTAGTATTAATCTGTTACTGATACTGCTTAAGAATTTGTATTCATTGATTATTTCAGAAAATCTGACAAAATAAAATACTTACAATACTGAATTCAACTACTATCTATATAATAATTCTGTTAATATCAAAGAAAAATCTATTCTGAATCTATAAAAAATGATCAGTAGTCAGTATTCAACAGTGATAATAATAATATATAATATTCTGACAATTTCATTGATAGAAGTTGATATAGAGAGAAAGTTTAACTCAAGTTGAGATATTTATTATTATTATTATAATCAATTGCAAGAAAAAATTATGAAGAAATTGATAATGATTAAGTATAGAAAAGAAAAAGAAATTGTTGATAAGAATAATATTATGATGAAATACTCTTTCAATAATACAGTGAAGAAAAAAATTGACTGAGATTGTATATAGTATAAATGAGTTTGTGAGTATTATCAATAATTATTATCAATTGTATATGTATTATATAATCATCAGAATAGAATTAAATTTAAATTAAAATAATAATCAGTTTCAGATCATATTCTTATTTTTTATAGTCAGTCACTTTATATGAAATATCAAGATTTATTAGTCTCATTCTGATCATGTTAGATTCAAATCTGATTCTTTTACACTTCATTTCTGAAAATTTTGATCTCTTTACACTCTTATTTTAATTCTGATCCCACTGAAAATCACATCAAGAAATGAACTGAGATCAAATCAAATTAAATCAAATATGAAATTTATAGATTCACTGATCAGTCTAAAATAGATTAACAGTAGTAGATAGATTAGCAGTAATAGATAGATTAACAGTAGTAGATAGATTGACAGTAGTAGATAAATTAACAGTGATAGATAGATTAATAGCAGTAGATAGATTGACAGTGAAAAATAGATTAGCAGTGATAGATAGATTAGTAGTAGTAGATAGATTAACAGTAATAGATAAATTAATAGTAATAGATAAATTGACAGCAGTAGATAGATTGATAATGATAGATAAAGAATCTAATAGCAAATCATCAGAGTATTGAGTACTAAGTAAGATAGAGATAATATCTTCATCAATTATATCATCAAATTGATGTATTATATAATCATCAGAATGGGATTAAATTTGAGTTAAAATTATAATCAGTTTCAGATTATGTTTTTATTTTTGATAATCAATCACTTTATATAAAATATCAAGATTTTTTAGTCTTATTTCATTTATATTTTGATAATTCTAGTCACTTTACACTCTTATTCTGATTCTAATCCCACTAAAATCATGTCAAAAAATGAACTGAAATTAAATCAAATTAAATTAAATATGAAATTTATAGTCTCAGCAGTCAGTCTACTAAGTAATATATTATCAACAACTTTCACTCAATTTTCAGTAGCTGATATATACAGATTCAAAGTACATTTACACACTGACTATCTCTATCTAATACAATAAATAAAAATAGACTATATATATAATAAAATAAGTTTCTGATGAAGATATCTATAACAACTTCAGTATTTATCTTATTACAGAGCTGCAGTATTATATTTTTACTGAGATGATTAACAATAACTAGAATATTTATAGAATTACTACTTTTAGATAAAAAAACTGTAAAGTTAATAGCTATATTATATCAAGTTTATTTGAGAATAGACAGAGATTTTAGTATTTCTTTTCAGTATTTATATTATACTATTATTGAGCTGCAGCAGTTATAATTGTATATAAATCAGTATATATTCTTTGATATATCTGACTAGTAGAATTTTTAGATAATAATACTGTATATAATCTCACACTCTGAATACTCAGTTATCAGTAAGTTGTGAATATTTTATATAATTTATATTTATAAAGATTCTGAATTAGAGACTTATTATCTATCTCAAAAGTATAGACAGTTGTTATTGTTGATTGAGTATACTGAGATATTTATTTTTGAATATATATTTATAAGAAATCAAAATACTTTACTTTATATAATTTCTGCAGTCTATTATCAGAATTCATCTGTCTCTGCTGTTTACTTTTATTATTTTTCAAGTAAAAATTTCTAAGCTTAAAATAGATTAATGTATATATAGAGATTATCTGATTATATGAGACTTTCTATAATTATAAAATTGATTAACTAATATTTTTAGTGCTTTCATCTATTATCTAGATCATCAGAGAATATATTTTATTCTCTGTAAAATATAGTATCTGCAAGAGTGTTTTCTGTCTCTGATTGATAACAGATTATAAATAAGAAACAGCTGAGAAACAGTAATCAGTATATATACCTCACTATAAGCTTATAAGTGATTGTAAAATATTTTAAATTTTTATAATTGATAATAATCTTGAACTTCTCAATACTTATAAGTTTGAATTTTTATTTTTCAAGACATTGTATGATTATCAGAAGCTTCTTATTATAAATTTTATAATTATATTCAGTAAATAACATCTTTTTTAAAATAAAAATACAGAGTTGTAGAATATTTTCATTATTATATTATATCAGTACTTTATCTACTACATAATCTGAAGTATTTATCTTGAAAATTATATATTTATCTAAGTTGAATGACTGCAGCATTGAGGTGGCTGTGAATATATACTTCAATTTCTTGAAAACAGTATCTACTTTGATGATTCATTGAAATATAATATTCTTCTATATCAAATCTATTAGTGATTGTATGATATCTGAGAAGTAGACTGACTGTGTGACCATGTATGAAACTGGGATCAAATTTTTCCTCAGTTTCATTATTAGATATCTTAGTTCTGATCTCATATAGTGTTTAGCAAATTAGTCACTTTACACTGTTTATATTATAAATCTAGTCTCAGATCATATTTTACTAATAAATTAGTGATTCTGATTTCATTTGATTCCATTTTACAAAATGGAATCAAATGAGACCATGATTTACTCTATATGAATTGGCAGTGATAGATAGATTGACAGCAGTAGATAGATTGACAGCAGTAGGTAGATTGACAGCAGTAGATAGATTGGCGGTGATAGATTAGCAGCAATAGATTAGCAGCGATAGATTAGCAGCAATAGATTAGCAGTGATAGATTAGCAGTGATAGATTAGCAGTGATAGATTAGCAGTGATAGATTAGCAGCAATAGATTAGCAGTGATAGATAGATTAGCAGCAGTAGATAGATTAGCAGCAGTAGATAGATTAACAGCAATAGATTAGCAGTGATAGATTAGCAGCAATAGATTAGCAGCGATAGATTAGTAGTGATAGATTAGCAGCAATAGATTAGCAGCAATAGATTAGCAGCAATAGATTAGCAGTGATAGATAGATTGACAGCGGTAGATAGATTGACAGCGGTGGGTAGATTGACAGTGATGGGTAGATTGACAGCAGCACTAAATAAGATAGAGGTAATATCTCCACCAATTATATCATCAGAATGGGACCAAACTTGAGTCAAAATCATGATCAGTTTCAGATCATGTTCTGATTTTGATAGTCAGTCACTTTACATGAAATATCAAGATTTTTTAGTTTCATTTCACTTATATTTTGATAATTCTAGTCACTTTACACTTTTATTCTGATTCTGATTCTATTAAAATCATGCCAAGAAATGAACTGAGATCAAATTAAATCAAATCAAATATGTAATTTATGGTTCCAGCAGTCAGTCTACTGAGAAGTCTCTAATAAATCTTTGATAGAAGTTGATAAATTTTAGAAAACTTCTAGTTTCTTTTACTGAGATAGATATCTCTCAATTGAGAATTACTTTCATCTTTTTAGAATTCATTTGTATATCTTTTTCAGCTTTGATAATGAATTCTAGATAGATTGTAGACTTGATTTTAAAGTTGTATTTATTAATATTTATTTATAGTTCTACTTCTTGTAAATGATCAAATATCTGTTGTATATACTTATATTATTCAGTGAGTGATTCATCAGTAAAGATCAGAATATTATTTATATATACTAATATAATTTTATTAAACAGATTTTATAGAGCTCAGCTGATATATTTCTGAAATATACTGAGAGTATTCACTAACTCAAAAAGAATTACTGTTCATTTATATAGTCTGTAATATATATAAAAAACAGTTAGTTATTTATTATTTTTATTAATTCTTATCTTATAGAAGGCTGCAGAGATGTCAAGCTTTGTAAATTATTTTATTTTTTCTATTTATTTAAGTATTTTATTAATAAGTGAAAAAAGATATCAATTTTTTTTATATAATCTTGTTGAATTCTCAGTAGTCAATATAGAATTATAAATCTTTATCTGATTTCTTTATAAATAATACAGATACTGTTGTAGATAAATTGCTAATATAGATGAAGTTTTTATTCAGTAGTCTATTGAGTATTTTTTATAGAATAAAAAGCTTATCATATAATATACTGTAAAGAGAATCTTAAAGTGATTGTGAATTTTTATTATTTTTCTTAATAAATTCAATCATATAATCTATACTGTATCTTTGATGAGAGAGAAGTTTTTCAGTTATTTTTTCATCAAATATATCTGCAAAGTCTCTGTATATTTCAGAGAGTTCTTTACAGAGCTTCTTAAAATTCTTGAGCTCTAATTTTTCTAATATCTTTTTAATATCTGTTATACTAACAGTAAATATCTGAATATTCTTTTTCTTATATATTTGATAAGTTAATAATTTGAATACTTTTACTGACATCTGAGTAAAATTGATAATTCTATCAATATTCTTTTTATAGATACAGTTATTTTCTGAGAAAATAAAGCAGTAATTATATACATCTAATAAGATTTCAAATTCTGTAAATTATAACAGACTGAATATTAAATTATATTTGAGATTCTGTACTTTGTATATAAAAATACTCTTCTTTTTATATTATTCTATATTAATATTGAATTTTACTATATTGTAGAAGATAAATTCTCTAGAATTATTAAATTCACTCAGTTTATATGATTTGAGAAAAGAGATATACTGAAGCTTATACTTTTCTACTAGCTGAGTATTTATAAGAGTATAGTAAAGAAAACCACTGTCTACTATTGCATATATATTGACTAGACTATTTACAATAACAGAGATTATAATTATATCTACTTACATTTTCTGTTCAAATCTTCAGCTAACTTCTTACTTTTTAAACTTTTATCTATATTTTAGAGAAAAAGCTCTTCTTTTCTCTATTCTTATTCATTTATAAATGTAGTTGTATTTACTTATAATATAGAAGTAGAAGTTATTGCATTGATGCACTGATTTACAAAATATTCTGATTTATTACAATAAATACAGATATTTCAGATAATTCAATCAGTAATTTCTTATTCAGAAAGATCAGATATTTTTGATTATTTTATACTTATATAAAAGATTTAATTTATAATATTCACAGAGACAGCTGATGCAGTTGATGTATTAGTAGATATATAATTCTATTTATAATTATTATATCTTTTTTGAACAGCATTGAAGTGTATGAGATTGTTATTGAGTTGATGTAAATGAATGCAGTAGTTATAATAATATATAGATATGAGATATAAGATACAGAGTTTGAATAGTTCAAAGCTAATATACTGATTTAGAAAATTGATTTTAACAGTATTATTTCAGTTCTGATCTTCTGCTTTGTATATTTTATTATTAAAATCAGATAGATAGTTTATCAGTGATATATTTCTCTGATAATTTCTGTTCAATTATTGTATTATATATATTTAAAATATAGAGTTTAAAAATAGAATATCTAGTTGATGAAAGACTTTTTCAGAGATGTATATCTTATATATATACAATTTAATTTAAGATTAAAACTTGACTAGAGTATCTTCTTCTAACTGACTATAAATATAGCAAGCTTGTGAGAGCAGAGAGTCTATTACAGACTCATCTTCTTTAAATTTAATTTTTATTTTTTATTTTCAGATTAAATAGATTGAGAGTTCTTCTGCAAATTTGTCAAGAAAAGAGAGATATTCTCTTCTTTTATATATAAGAGATATTGATACTTGTGTGATTTTTGATATATTTATATTCAAATTATTCAGTTGTTACTGAAGCTTTATTATCTACAGAGATTGCTATTAAAAAAAGCTATAGAGTTTAGTATTATTTTCTACAAAATTTCAGTTTTTATCTGCAGAAAAGTGTTTATAGAGATGTTTATAGTTTATTTTATTTTTATATAAGATTATAGTTTTTAATTCTGATAACTTGAAGATCAGAAGATTTAATTTTTATTCTTTGAAGAAAATACTTTATAGATATTCTGATCTCTTTACAGATACACAGTTATAAACTTCTAAATATTCAGACTTCTTTACAGTACTATCACAATAATGTAATTTTATAGAATTTGAGTAATTTATTCTTAAACTTAACTTAAGCATCTAAATGTGATTGTAAACATGAGATACTTAGACTGATATAGATGAATTAATTTATAATATAACAGATGTGTTACTGATTAAGTAGAAGTTATCAATATTACAAATTGAATCATTTATACTATCTGTATAGTTTGTACAATCTGTTTAAATAACACTATCAACAGATTTAATACTATTCTGATAATAGTTTATAAATTGATTAAGAAAAGAAAGAGAAAAAAGATCAGAAGAAGGGATTGTATAAAAGGATTTTTATAGAAGAAAGATTGAAACAGAAGAATATCAGAGATTGTATTGCAGTGAAATGCAGAGTGGAAGAATGTTTAAGAATTATATAAAGAAATTATTAGAGACTACACAAGTGCAGAGCAGAATCACAAGAAGAGAGGCATTTTATAGATACACAAAAGCACATAAGAGAGTGAATGAGTGATAGAGAATTGATTGTATAAGTTAACTACTAACAGATGCTAACTCATCACAATTTATTGTCTTCATTGAATCTTTAAATACACTGTTTAAAAGTGAGTGTAAGAATTTCAGATCTTATTTTTGTATTTTTGTATATTTCTTCACTGATTATAGTCTGAAGCAAGATTAATTATGGAAAATAATAAGTAATCTTTGAGTTTACTTACTTATTTTGTGTCTTCATCAGCTGTATCTTCAGAGTTTGAGTAGTATTTATAGAACAAGAAGTTGTGTTAAAGTTTGAAGATTATAGTAACTCAATTTTAAAGAGATTCATATTGCTACATAAATTTTATTCAAAATCACTGAAAATATTATCTTTGAAATCATGAAATAGTTGTTCAAATTCCTCTTCAGTGAAAGTCATTATTATAAGATAAAGAAGATTGAAATTTAAAGCACAGTGAAAAGAAGAAGCTATAAATTGATATGAAGAGAGAAGAGTGGCTCTAAGATGTAAATATTTATAATAAATGAAGAGTTGATTAATCTGAGACATCAGTCAACTTATTACTCTAAGATAAATTATATTTAATAGTAAATTGAGTCAATCTCTGCAGTATAAGTCAACAACTGTTGAGTATATACATCTCAAGTATATCTATACAGTGCATTCATTGAGAATAAATCAATGAAAGTGAAAAGAGTACTGGTATTTATATGATACAGTAAGAGTATATATTCTGCACAAGTAATCAATACTGACTGCTTGATAACTAAACTGAAAGCAGAAAAATTTCATTATTAAAGATTTTCAATTTGAGTAGTCAGAACTGAGATTGACAAATATTTATAAATTTTTCTGATATAAGATTCAAAAATAAGAGATTTCAAAATAAGTATTATTTTCAAAAAGCTATCAATAGACTAATATAGAAGTATAAAGTCAGAAGTCTGTTTTTCAGAAGTGCTGAACTAAAGATATAACTACTTTAGTAGAAGATTTATAAAACAGACTTTTATCATTATAATCTTCTATATATCTTATTCTTTCAATATACTCTGTGGAGCATTTTCAGACTCAATTGATTTCAATTATTTGCACTCTACTGTCTCTTCTTTCTACATTTGTATGAATTATAAATCAGTATATTCAGTTACTATCAATCACAGAGTAGAAATCATCTATTATACAGCTTCTTTCTTCACTTTTAATGAGGAATATAGATTCTTCTTGAGAATCATTTTGATAACAATGTGTATTATAAGCTTTCATTCATTCAGAATTTAATTAACCTTAATAATTCTTATGAGAGTGAGTCAGAGTTGTCTTCAGAGAACTTAATATATTTTGAAGAAACACAGAAAGCAGATAAGAAAAGTCTCAGATATTTTTTGACTGTATACTAATTATTTAAAAGAAAATGATTCACAGCAAACAGAAACTACTGAAAAAGTGACTTCACTAAACTCTGATATAATCTTTATACTTCTTCAATAAAAGGATTGAATATTAATATTTTACTAGACAATCTGAATTCAGACAATGCTGTGATGTTTTATTCTATATATTTTATTACAGCTGAAATGATTTTATTCTGTAATTATACTTTTTATATCTCTTGCATGAATAAGTATATCAATATTATATCAAGACTTTCAGAAATAGAGATCATTACAATTTTATATCTGATATACAGAAAACAGATTATTAAGTATGAAAGAGAATATAAAAAAAGAAAAGATAAGTTTTTTAATGTAAATTACAATTATATACTTGCAGATATTATTTTCTTCAGACAGTAATAATTATCAATCAATCTATCTAACTATTGAAGAAGAAGCTGTGATGTGATTTCTGTAAAATATATAACTAATTTATAAGTCAAAATATTATCTGAATAAGTGAACAGTATACATCAGCTGAATATTTATACAATATTTTCAAGTTTATAACTCAGCATCAGAAGTATTCAGTAATATCAGCAATGAATCTATTATATTAGAACTGTTGTATCAGAGTAAGATAGTTATTATAGTAATATACTATTCAAAATAAGAGACAGCAGCAGTTGTAATTATAGACTGTAATTTTGAAGAAGTTAATATTAAAAAGAAATTCATCAGCAGAGTTGTTTTTCAATATATTATAGCTGTATCTATTACTCTTCAGCTTCTATCAGACTGTCTCAAGAAGGTTTACAAGTTTATGTTTTATAATTTATATCTCTTTTTTAATCCTTTCTATAAAGTATTAGATTTGTATAAGAGCTCACAAAGAACTCATACTTATCTGAAAGTAAGTCAGATATAATATATTTATCAGCCTCAGAACTTCAGTATCAAGATAAAAATACTGTATATAGAAAGCAGCTATTCTGTGAAATTTCTGAGAGTAAATTTATCATCTCTCAGTCAAAGCTAACTGCAGTATCTTTATATCATATCTAAAATCACTGCTCAGAGATTTGTAGACAAAAGCTATAAATGATATAATAATAGATATCAACTGATATTTTCTGAAAAAATAATTAAATATATATTTATTATATTCAGATTAATCTGAATTGATATTCTCTTCTGATTCAACTGCTTTCATTATTTTCAGTGAAAAGAGTAAAGAATCAAAAGCATCTCTTGAATATTCTCTTTTATCAGATAAATCTCATACTTCTTTTGTAGTTAAATCTGTAAAAATGACAGAGAACTGAGATAATATTATAGATGATGTAGATAGATTATACAGATATTTTCAAGCAGCTTTAAAAATATAGAAATCATTCAGTATATTTATTTAGATGTGATTTAAAAGTTGCTTGAGCTTTTCAAAGCTTCTAAGCTTTGCAGCTCTTTTTATACAAAATAACTAGTGCAGTAGTATATACCATTCTTGATAATAGAGGATGATATATATTATAAAAAAATAATAAACTGAAATTACTATATTCTTTTTTATTAAATCTGTCTATATTTTTGTAATGATATTCTGCTGTCTATATCTGCTTTTGCAGTATACTATTTCTGAAATGTTTGTAGTATATATTTACCAAGCTCTTGTTGTGATTGTATATTGTCTAATTCAAAATAATAAGATACTTTTATTTCACACACACAAGAATTTCTATCACAATAATATCATCTCATCACTAATTATATTATATTTACAACTATCTCATTCTATTTATTTGCTCACATCTCTTTATTCAATTTTCTCTGTTTTATTTTTAATTATTTTATACATCTATTCTATTCTATCAAATGTCTAACTTTTTCTGTTCTATAATATAATATCTATTTATTGCAGTTTATATTATTCTAGTTGTGTTGATTAATTTACTGATAAGTTCTTATCAATTAAATTTTGTTGAAAGCTAATTTAACTGTGAATTGATGACTCTTATAATTGTTAATTATTGCTAGCTTCTATTTTTCATCATCAGAGTATATATCTGATTTATAATTATTCAAACTTTTCTTCTGATAATCTTCTCTTATGTAATCTTACTTCTATTGAAAAGATTGTATCTGATAATATTATAGAGATTGAATGTAATGATAATAATATAGATATTTTGATTAATAATGAAAATATAAATGAAGCAGTTGATGAGATTGCTGATGTAGATATGAGCAGTAATAATAGTGCTTGTAATAACAATATAATGATGAATATCTCTGTGTTATCTTTTGTTACTGCTCTCTCTGTTTTCATTTATATCTTTATCTTCTCTATTATTTCTATCTTCTCTACTGTTTCTATCTTCTCTGCTGTCTGTACTTTCTCTGCTGTCTCTGATTCTATCTCTTCTATTTATATCAATCTCTCTTTCTTCTTTCATACTGATTTTTTATTTTCATTTATTCTCTTAGAGATGTTGTATATCTTTAGTGATTCTCTTTTTTATCTTTCATACTTCTCTTCTGTGCTCACTGCTTTCAAAAAAATGTATTTTTATATACAAGTTTTGTATGATATAATCTGTTTCACTAGCTATTTGTTGATTGTATCTCTTACTTAAAGTAAGTATGAAATGTTTAGTAATCTTATACATCTCAGAGAAAATGCTGTTGTTCAAACAGATTGTATTAAATATATACAATACTCTCTTTTTTGTTTATAAATTTTATTTTGATTTATTGTAGATGAAATTGTTCAGAGTTTCTATATTATTGAGATTATAGCAGATGAAGATCTCTATATTATATTTACTTATATCAGTTTTTATATTACTTTCTTATCTTCATATACTTTCAGTTTATTGAATGAATACTATTGTTCTTTATATTAATATATAACTTCTGAACTGATTATTTATAGAAAGAATATATATATACAGAGTAGTTTGAATAGTGATATAGTGCTTTTTTATACTTGAAATGAGTATATATCTGTTTCTTATATAAATTGTATATGTGATAAAAACTTATTTCAATTTTATATTCTATCTTCTGTATATAACTGTTTTATTGACTGTCTCTGTCTCTATTGTAATTATTTATAGAGCTTCAAGAAAAGTTTCTATTTTTTTGATAAGTGTATACTCTTTTCTTTATATTATAATAACTGCTAATACTTTGTAATTGTTTTGAATATTATTCTGTGTATATCTATTGCTGCTTCTGTCTCTGATTCTTTTATAACTTGTTTATTCTTCTCTACTTCTGCTTTTATTTTCATTCTTTCTTTTCTTTCTCTGTTTTCTATTAAATAAGTGTTCATCATTTATTTTTATAGAGACTCAGATATCTACTTCATTACTTTATCTACTTCTATATTACTCTTCTCTATTCTAATTGATTTTTTTTTGTATATATATTCTTATTATTTTATTGAGCTTTCTATAAATCTTTTTATTGAAGATATTGAATTGATATATCAGACTTTTTATAAGATGAAGATATACTCTATACTTCTATATACTTATTTTAAGATTTTGAAGTTTTTAATACAGATTGAGTTTTAATTTTTATTGTATATAAATTATTTCTGAAGATATTGAGTTTAAATATTTTGTTGATATATGTTTTTTTTTTTTATTTTGTAATATCTGTATATTTTTAAAAATTGAGTGAAGCTTTTATAATGATTATTAGAGCTGTGTGTGAATAGATTTTTTTTCTGATTTCTTTTTTCTCTTTCTCTTCTTCTTATCTGATATCAATCTTATATGATTTTTTACTGATTTTATACTTTGATAATCAGATATAACAGATTTTATATCTTTCAATAAAAGTGTTCTGTTTTTATATATTATACTGTCTCTCTTTACAAGCTCAGATAATTACAGTAAATGATTTATTGAAACTAATCTTATCTGATCTCTGAGTGTTTTCAGATGTTGAATTGATTTGATTCAGTGTATTTACTAGACTGATCATATAATCATGTATGAAACTGAGATCAAATTTTTCCTCAGTTTTATTATTAGATATCTTAGTTCTGATTTCATATAGTATTTAGCAAATTAGTCATTTTACACTGTTTATATTATAAATCTAGTCTCAGATCATGTTTTACTAATAAATTAGTAATTCTGATTCCATTTGATTTTATTTTACAAAATGGAATCAAATGGAACCATGATTTACTCTATATAGATTGGCAGTGATAGATAGATTGGCAGCAGTAGATAGATTGGCAGCAGTAGATAGATTGACGGCGATAGATTAGCAGTGATAGATTAACAGTGATAGATTAGCAGCGATAGATTAACAGTGGTAGATAGATTGACAGTGATAGATAGATTGACAGCAGTAGATAGATTGACAGCAATAGATTAGCAGTGATAGATTAGCAGTGATAGATTAACAGTAATAGATTAACAGTGGTAGATAGATTGACAGTGATAGATAGAGAATCTAATAGCAAGTTATCAGAGTATTAAGTACTAAGTAAGATAGAGATAATATCTCTATCAATCACATCATCAAATTGATGTATTATATAATCATCAGAATAGAATTAAACTTGAGTTAAAATCATAATCAGTTTCAGATTATATTCTTATTTTTGATAATCAGTTACTTTATATAAAATATCAAGATTTATTAGTTTTATTTCATTTATATTTTAATAATTCTAGTTATTTTACACTTCTATTCTGATTCTGATTTCACTAAAATTATATCAAGAAATGAACTGAAATCAAATCAAATTAAATCAAATATATAATTTATAATCTCAGCAGTCAGTTTAATATTTACTGATATTTCTGACAGTTTATTCTCTGAAATCTCTATATTTGAGTTAGTATAGAAAGTTGAATTTTCATTTAAATCTCTTTTATTCTTCTGATCTGATTTATATATTAATTAACTGTTTTGAGTTTATCTCTGACTATATTGTATCTACTGTCTATATTGTAATATTATATAATCAATGATAATTTCATCACTTATTAATATATACTGTATATCTGCTTTTTTCATTTTCTTTTATTTTTTTTTAATTATTGTGAAGAGATCTGAGTAAGTAATATTATCTGATTTGTAAATATTAATGATTTCTCTAACTTCTCAGAGTTTTTCTATTATAAATTCTCTTTTTTTCAATGCTAATGATAGTACTGTAGATAATTACAGTCTATTTGAATCTTCTATTTTTATCTCTATAAAATAAAAGTCATTGATAAAATTATATAGAATCTGTTTCTCTGATTTCTTTAAAGTATATATTTCAAAAAAGTATAATTTGAGGATTTTATACAGCTCAAATCATTTTGATTGAAACTTCTCAGATTTTTCATTGTATATAAAAATTCAAATATCTGCTGTGAGATTTATTTCTTTTATTAGTGAGTTTTATATTCTTTTTATTTATATAGTGTGATTGAGCAGTAATTTATTTGCTTTTATTTAAATATAATTAATTTCTTTTATTTTTACTTTTATATCTGTAATCACTGTTTTTTTCTCTATCTGTTTCTATATATTTTCTGAAATATATGAATGTACTCTATAGAGCAGATAGAATGATGAATACTTTAAGACTGTATACTGATAAATTTATATTGTAAATAATATTTATTCAAAATATTTATTTTATAATTTTATAAACTTTTTCACTAGATATTTTATCAGCATTCTGTCTAGTATTCTATTCAAGTATTCAATTTTTTCATTTATATAAAAGTGATAGAATATTATTATATAATGTTTTGTCTGCAATTGTTTGATGAAGTGTCTTATAGCTTCTTCTATAAGATTTGTTTTATTATCTATTAATATTTTATAAAATATATTATAGCTAATATAGATATTATTGTATAAGAATTTAACAATGATTTTCTCTGTTATTTCTGACACTGTTTATATAATTAATCACTCTGTGATATAATCAACTGCTGTTATTATTCAATGGTTTTTATTTAATATCTGTGATAATATCTCTATAAAATCTATTTCTCAATATTCAAATGATTTAATTGTACTTTCTATCTAATGTTGTTAGACTGACTGTGTGATCATATATAGAACTGAGATCAAATTTTTTCTCAATTTTATTATTAGATATCTTAGTTCTGATCCCATATAGTGTTTAGTAAATTAATTATTTTACACTGTTTATATTATAAATCTAGTCTCAGATTATATTTTACTAATAAATTAGTAATCTCAGTTTCATTTGATTTCATTTTATAAAATGGAATCAAATGAAATCATGATTTACTCTATATAGATTGACAGTGATAGATTAGCAGTGATAGATTAACAGTAATAGATAGATTGACAGTGGTAGATAGATTAGCAGTGGTAAATAGATTAACAGTGGTAGATAGATTAGCAGTAATAGATTAGCAGTGATAGATTAGCAGTGATAGATTAGCAGTGGTAGATAGATTGACAGTAGTAGATAGATTGACAGCAGTAGATAGATTGACAGCAGTAGATAGATTGACAGTAGTAATAGATTAGTAGTGATAGATTAGCAGTAGTAGATAGATTGACAGCAATAGATAGATTGACAGCAGTAGATAAATTGACAGCAGTGATAGATTAGCAGCAATAGATAAATTAACAGCAGTAGATAGATTAGCAGCAGCAATAGATTAGCAGTGATAAATTAGCAGTGGTAGATAGATTGACAGTGATAGATAGATTGACAGCAGTAGATAGATTGACAGCAGTGATAGATTAGCAGCAATAGATTAGCAGTGATAGATAGATTGACAGCAGTATAGATTAGCAGTGGTAGATAGATTGACAGTAATAGATAGAGAATCTAATAGCAAGTCATTAGAGCATTGAGCACTAAGCAAAATAGAGGTAATATCTCCATCAATTATATTATCAGATTAATATATTATATAATCATCAGAATGAGATCAAATTTGAGTCAAAATTATAATCAGTCTCAGATTATATTCTTATTTTTAATAGTCAGTCATTTTATATAAAATATCAAGATTTTTTAGTCTTATTTCATTTATGTTTTGATAATTCTAGTCACTTTACACTTTTATTTTAATTCTGATTTCACTAAAATAATGTCAAAAAATGAACTGAAATTAAATTAAATCAAATTAAATATGAAATTCATGATTCCATCAGTCAGTCTAGATGTTGTGCTCTCTTATACTTTAATTTTTATCTTATATTTTTGAAGACTTGATAGTTTGAGTATTTTTGTATATATATCTGAATATCTTTCTTTATACTTAATCAGTATATTCAATTTTTCAGAATATCTAGAAGTTCTAAACTGTGACAGATTAGCATTCATTAATAGTTAATTTATATAATCAACTTTCTACTGTGTGCTTAGACTGACTGATGAAATCATGAATTTCATATTTGATTTGATTTGATTTGATTTCAGTTCATTTCTTGATGTGATTTTCAGTAGAATCAGAATTAAAATGAGAGTGTAAAGAAATCAAAATTTTCAGAAATGAAGTGTAAAAGAACCAGATTTGAGTCTAATATAATCAGAATAAAACTAATAAATCTTGATATTTTATATAAAATAACTGACTATAAAAAATAAGAATATGATCTGAAACTGATTATTATTTTAACTCAAGTTTGATTCTGTTCTGATGATTATATAATACATATACAATTAATAATAATTATTGATAATACTTATAAATTTATTTATACTATATACAATCTCAGTCAATTTTTTTCTTCACTGTATTATTGAAAGAGTATTTCATTACAATATTATTTTTATCAACAATTTCTTTTTCTTTTTCATACTTAATCATCATCAATTTCTTCATGATTTTTTCTTGCAATTGATTATAATGATAATGATAAATATTTCAACTTGAGTTAAACTTTCTCTCTATATTAACTTCTGTCAATGAAATTGTCAGAATATTATATATTATCATTACTACTATTGAATACTGACTACTAATCATTCTCTATAGATTCAGAATAGATTTTTCTTTGATATTAATAGAATTATTATATAAATAGTAATTGAATTCAATATTGTAAATATTTTATTTTGGTCAGATTTTGTGAGACAATTAATAAGTATAAATTCTTAAGTAGTATCAGTAATAGATTAATACTAATATTATATTGAGTATTATGAAAAAAAATTATTAATCAGAGAATCATAATTTATGAACTCTTCAATTTGTGTATTTTTTTATTTATATTATTGATAGTTATTATTGTAGTATGTCTGAGTTATATTAATATAGATTTATTATTCTTTCTCAGTTTAATTCTCTGAAGTATATATATTGATTTAATATGAGAGATTAAATACAGCAGTAATAGTATAGTAATCAGTAAATAACTGATTTATTCTGATATAATATTCTGTAAGTTTATCTTGAGCTTGTTTAATTACTGAAGAAATAGTAATATTTTAAAATTATTCTTTTTATATATAAATTATCTAAGTTTTCAGATGAGTAAATAATCTATTATATACTTATTAAATAATTTATATCATTAATATAACTGTAATAGATACAGTTTTTATTATTGTGTAAAAGATATACAACAGCTCAATAATATATTTTAACTGTATTTATTCTGATTTAGAAAGTTTTAGAGTATGAATCTTCTTTTACTTAAAATTCTGAACTTAATGATTTACAGTATTTTTTAATTAAAATATTCAAACTGTCATCTTATAGATAGAACTTCACTGTATTTGAATATTTTATATTATATTAAATAAAGAAGTTGAGCTGTGTATGGCTTGAATATTATAAAATTACTGCTGCTGTTTGAGAGAGATGCTGATTGTATTGATAATATAATAAATCTAAAAAAAAGAATAATATAGTTAG
>NW_025544857.1:10730-17524 GCF_000150115.1 Histoplasma capsulatum G186AR | reverse complement strand
ATTAGATAAAGTATTCAGTCAATAGTTATAAATATCTAATATTTTTATTATTATATATTTGATATAATAGTAGTTTAGTATATATAAGAGATGATTCATTCTTATATTTCTGAGATCTAGTCAAATCTTATCTTCTATATTGTATTAAATTATAGAACTTCTTTTAATATTTATTTGATTTTTATAGTTCTGTTGAGTATTAGTCATCAAAGCTTCAACTCATTCATAAACTTTCTTAAATTTACTAATTATATTCTCTACTACTTATACAGAACTGCAGATATATATAATCTTTCAGAGAATTTCAGAGAAGTTCAAAATTTCTAAATTATAATTATATAGAAGAAAGAATAGATTTATATCTATTATAGCAGAATCTCAGCTGTTTATAATAATCTCAGTATATAGCAGTAGATTACTTCAGTTATTTTATATATAATTACAGAACTTTCAGAGATTATTTTTAACTATCTATATTATTTTCTCAGTGATTTTATCAATTTCTGAGTAATATACTGTCAATAACTTTCACTCAATTCTCAGTAGCTGATATATATAGATTCAAAGTATACTTACAAACTGACTGTTTCTATCTGATATAATAAATAAAGATAAACTATATATACAATAGAATGAGCTTCTGATAAAAATATTTATAATAATCTCAGTATTCATTTTATCACAGAGCTGCAGTATTATATTCTTACTGAGATAATTAACAATGACTAGAATATTTATAAAATCATCACTTTTAAATAAGAAAACTGTAAAGTTAATAGCTATATTATATTAAATTTATTCAGAAATAGACAGAGATTTTAATATTTTTTTTCAGTATTTATATTATACTGTTACTGAGTTACAGCAGTTATAATTGTATATAAACTGATATATATTTTTCAATATATTCAGTCAGTAGAATTTTTAGATGATAATACTGTATATAATCTCATACTCTAAATACTTAATTATCAGTAAAATATAAATATTTTATATAATCTATATTTATAAAAGTTCTGAATTAGAGATTCATCATCTATTTCAAAAGTATAGACAGTTGTTATCATTAATCAAATATATTGAGATATTCATTCTTGAGTATATATCTGTGAGAAATTAAGATACTTTGCTTTATACAGCTTTTACAGTCTGTTGCTAGAATTTATTCATCTCTACTATTTATTGTTATTGTTCTTCAAACAAAGATTTCTGAGCTTAGAATAGATTAATATATATACAGAAACTATCTAATTATATAGAACTTTCTATAATTACAGAGTCAATTAATTAATATTTTTAGTACTTTCATCTGTTATCTAGATCATCAGAGAATATATTTTATTCTCTATAAAATAGAGTATTTACAAAAGTATTTTCTACTCTGAATCAGTAACAAATTACAAATAAAAAACAGTTGAGAAATAATAATTAGTATATATATCTTTCTATAAGCTTGTAAGTGATTGTAAAGTATTCTAAGTTCTTATAATCAGTGACAATCTCAAACTTCTCAATACTTATAAGCTCAGATTTTCATTCTTCAAGATATTATATAATTATTAGAAGCTTCTTATTATAAATCTTATAGTTATATTCAGCAGATGATATTTTTTTTGAAATAAAGACACAGAGTTATAGAATATTTTCATTGTTATATTATATCAGTGCTTCATTTACTATATAATCTGAAGTATTTATCTTAAGAATTATATACTTATCTGAGTCAAACAACTGCAGTATCAGAGCAGTTGTAAATATATACTTTAATTTCTTGAAAGCAGTATTTATTTCAGTGATCTATTGAAATATAGTATTTTTTTATATCAAATTTATTAGTGATTATATAATATTCAAAAAGTTTCTGATGAATCTTTAATAGAAGTTGATAAATTCTAGAAAATTTCTAATCTCTTTTATTAAGATAGATGTCTCTTAATTGAGAATTACTTTCATCTTTTTAGAATTTATTCATACATCTTTTTCAACTTTAATAATGAATTTTAGATAGATTATAGACTTAATTTTAAAGTTATATTTATTAATATTCATCTGTAGTTCTGCTTCTTGTAAACAGTTAAATATCTATCATATATACTTACAGTGTTCAGCAAGCAATTTATCAGTGAAGATCAGAATATTATTTATATATATTGATATAATCTCATCAAGTAGATCTTGTAGAACTCAGTTAATATATTTCTGAAATATACTGAGAGCATTCACTAGCTTAAAGAAAATTACTATTCACTTATATAGTTCATAATATATACAAAAGACAGTTAGTTATTCATTATTCTCATTAATTTTTATCTTATAGAAGGCTGCAGAGATGTCAAGCTTTATAAATCATTTCACTTTTTCTATTTATTTAAGCATTTCATTGATGAGTGAAAGAGAATATCAGTCTTTTCATATAATCTTATTGAGTTCTCAGTAGTTAATATAGAATTATAAGCTTTTATCTGATTTCTTCACAAATAATACAGATACTGCAGTAGATGAATTGCTAATATAAATAAAGTTTTTATTCAGTAGTCTATTGAGTATTTTTTATAGAATAAAAAGCTCATTATATAATATATTGTAGAGAGAATCTCAGAGTGATTGTAGATTTTTACTATCTTTCTTAATAAGTTTAATTGTATAATCTATACTATACTCTTAGTGAGAGAGAAGTTTTTTAATTACTTTTTTATTAAATACATCTATAAAATCTCTGTATGTTTCAGAGAGTTCTTTGCAGAGCTTTTTGAGATTCTTAAGCTCTAATTTTTTTAATACTTTCTTGATATCTATTATGCTAACAGCAAACTAATCTCTTTCTCTGATTTTCTTTCTCTTTCTTTTCTTAATTGATTTATAAACTATTATTAGAATAGTGTTAAGTCTGTTGATAGTGTCATTGAAACAGATTATACAAACTGCACAGACAGTATGAACAGTTTAATTTACAATATTGATAATATCTGCTTAATTGATAATATATCTATTACATTACAAATTGATTCATCTGTATTTAAAATCTGAATACTTAGTTGTTAGATTTCTATACTCAAATACATCAATTATATTTAAGATCTGAGTGTTTTGTTATCAGTTTTTATATTCAAGTGTATCAATTATATTAAAAAAATCTGAGTGTCTAATTGTTATATAGATTCCTTGTTGAATCTGAGTGCTCTCATTGTTAGATATATAGACTATCAAGTCTAAGTATCTGTAACACAATCAACTGTCTTATGAAAAGACTCAAATGTCTACAAACTATAACACTGTGAATAGTATTTACAAAGAAGCTTGATAAGCTTAGTACTGCAATACTATAAATAGTGTTTGTGAGAGCTTAAGTATCTATAAATATCTCATTCTCTAGAATCATATGTCTTTAGATATCAAAATGAGTTATTAATAGATCTATAAGTATTCATTATATTCAAATATAGTGAATGATAATCTAGATCTACAAAGTATTTTTCAGCATCAAATACTGCAGATGACTGAGCTACAATGACAGTTTACTGAAATAAATATATCTATATTCACTATTTCTTCTACACTCACATCTTATAAGAAGCTCTCAAGAGAGAAGCTCTCAATTCTCAATAAGTACACAGAAAATCTAGTGTTATATCTTATATAAAAGTCAAAAACAAATATTAAATTCAATATTGATAATTAAGCAATAGATTCATTATTGAATCAAGTATGATATATTCACAGCAGATTAGATGGCAATATATTAGTATAATTTCAACTCTGAATGAATTACTGTTTGAATAATCAATGTATATCAGAGCTAGTTTTTCAATAGTTTAATACTCTCTTTCTTAATTCTACACTTCAAATCAAAATATTAGACTGACTAAATAAAATCTGTCAGAAGAACACTGTATTAGTAATCTATTTATCTGAATTCAATTACAAGCTTTTAGAAGCAGATAGACAGAACTGAGATAATGTTATTAAGATTAATATACTGTTCAAGAATTTGAACTTTCAACTGTATAATCAAAGTATAGAGTATTCAAGACTCTCAATATACAGCAAATACTGTATGAATCTCTGTCTACTTGATAATAATCTGTCTTAATTTCATATATTTTAGAATCACAAAGAATTTCACTGAATAAATATGTATGTTCTAAATCATCTCACAATAACTTTCATATTCAAATCAGAGTCAATGAACTGAATTTCTTATGTGAATGCTGAATATTTAAGAGTTCTCAATATCTCAGACAAGAATACTGTCAACTGAATTATTAGAAAAGTCTGTATACACTGTAATAAATCAGAGTATTTTATAAATCAGTACTCAAATGTAGTTCTTTCAAGTCAATTCTCTGTATATATAAATACTGTGTCATTCATAAATAGATAAAAACAGAGAAAAGAAGAGCTCTTATTTTAAAATATAAATAAGAGTTTAAAAAGCAACAAGTCAGCTGAAGATTCAAGCAGAAAATACAAGTGAATATAATTATAATCTCTGTTATTGTAAATAGTCTAATCAATATATATACAATGATAGATAGTGGTTTTTTTCATTATACTCTTATAAACACTCAGCTGATAGAGAAGTATAAGCTTCAGTGTATTTTTTTCTTTGAATTATGTAAACTGAATAAGTTCAATGACTCTAGAGAATTCATCTTCTACAATATGATAAAATTTAATATCAATATAGAAGAATATGAGAAGAAAAGTGTTTTTATATATAAAGTATAGAATCTTGAGTACAATTTAATATTTGATCTGTTATAATTTATAGAATTTGAAATCTTATTAGATGTATATAACTATTGTCTTATTTTCTCAGAAGATAATTATATCTACAAAAAAAATATTGATAGAACTGCTAATCTCATTCAGATATCAGTAGAAATGTTTAAGTTATTAACTCATTAAATATATAAAAAGAAGAATATTCAGATATTCACTGCTAATATAATGAATATTAAGAAAGTGTTAGAAAAATTAGAGCTTAAGAATCTCAAGAAGTCTCACAAAGAACTTCTCAAAACATACAAAAACTTTACAGATATACTTGATGAAAAAGCAATCAAGATACTCTTCTCTTATTAAAAATGTGATATAAATCATACAATTGAGCTTATTAAGAAAGATAGTAAGAACTTACAACTATTTTAAGATCTTCTCTACAGTATATTATATAACAAGCTTCTTGTTTTACAAAAAACACTCAATGAATTACTGAATAAGAGCTTTATTTATATTAGCAATTCATCTGCTGCAGTATCTGTACTATTTATAAAAAAATTAGATAAAAATCTATAATTCTGTGTTGACTATTGAGAGCTCAATAAAATTATATGAAAAGATCAATATTCTCTTCTACTCATCAATAAGACACTCAAATAAATAGAAAAAATAAAATAATTTATAAAGCTCAATATCTCTGCAGTCTTCTATAAGATAAAAATCAATAAAGATGACAAACAACTAATTATTTTTTGTATATATTATGAACTATACAAATGAACAGTGATTTTTTTTGAGCTAGTAAATATCTCTAGTATATTTCAGAAATATATTAACTGAGCTCTATAAGATCTGCTTGATGAGATTACATCAGTATATATAAATAATATTCTAATCTTCACTGATGAATTGCTCATTAAACATCATAAATATATACAATAAATACTTGACTGTTTACAAGAAGTAGAACTACAGATAAATATCAATAAGTACAACTTTGAAATTAAATCTACAATCTATCTAAAATTTATCATTAAAGCAGAAAAAGATATATAAATGAATTCTAAAAAGATAAAAGCAATTCTCAATTAAGAGATATCTGTATCAGTAAAAAAGACTAGAAGTTTTCTAGAATTCATCAACTTCTATCAAAGGTTTATCAAAGACTTCTCAGATATCATACAACCACTAACAGATTTAATATAAAAGAATACTGTATTTCAATAAACTACTGAAGCAGATGCTGTCTTCAAGAAGTTGAAATATATATTCACAACCGCTTCAATACTGCAATCATTTGATCTGATACAATATAGAAGACAAGGTTTGACTAGATCTCAGAAATATAAAAATAAATCATCTCTTATATACACTGAACTATCATTATATTAAATACACAGTAGTAGAAGTGTTAGACATTCACAACTATCAACTAAACACTTCATCTAGCATTTACAATGTTTTTCATATGAATCTGCTTTGATTTATAGTCAAAAACTTATTCTTCTTACAGAAGACTTTCAACTGATAATCATCTGTTATTATAGAAGAAGACAATAAACTCAAATGAAAAATTGAAGCAATCCTCAGCAATAGAATCAATCATTATTATTATAAATATTTTATCAAATAAGTAGAATACAATCATTCAATCTGAGAATTCACATCTGTTATAAAGAATACTATTATATTCAACATCTATAAATTCTCATTTACTTCAGTAGAGAAGAATAATATAACAGATTAGCATCTGTTAGCAGTTAATTTACACAATCAACTCTCTACCACACACTTATATACTTATATATATTTATGAAGTTCTTCCACATCTTCTTGCAATTCTGCTTCATAATTATATATATCTTAATACTCTAACAATTCTTTCACTCTGTGCTTCTTCAGAGTATGATCTTCAATATTTCTTTTATTTCAATTCTCTTATCTATAAAAACCCTCTTATACAACCTCTTTCTCTGATCTTCTTTCTCTTTCTTTTCTTAATTAATTTATAAACTGTTATCAAAATAGTGTTAAGTCCGTTGATATTGCGTTTAAAATATATTATTTACAGA
>NW_025544857.1:0-10545 GCF_000150115.1 Histoplasma capsulatum G186AR | reverse complement strand
AGATTAAACTGTTTATATCATCTGTACAGTTCATATAATTCATTTCAACAGCACTATCAACAGACTTAATACTATTCTGATAATAGTTTACAAATCAATTAAGAAAAGAAAGAGAAAGAAGATCAGAGAAAGAGATTGTATAAGAGAGTTTTTATAGATAAAAGAATTAAAATAGAAGAAATATCAGAGATCATACTCTAAAGAAGCACAGAGTGAAAGAATTATTAGAGTATTAAAATATACACAATTGTGGAGCAGAATCATAAGAAGATATGAAAGAACTTCATGAGTATATATGAGTATATAAATATATAGTAGAGAGTTGATTGTGTAAGTTAACTGCTAACAGATGCTAATTCATCACATTTTCTGATATAAAAATTAATTTATATAAAGTTTTTATTAGTTTGCTTTTTTACAGTATCTGAAAAAAGAAATTATTTCTTCTTTTCTCTTCTCTATATTTTTGATATCAGTTTTTTTAATATAATAATCATATCATTTCTGTGTATTGTTTATTTATAATCTTAGATTTAACTTTGTATAAACTTTTCTAATCTTTCTTCTTGAACTTCTTTAGCTGTTATTCAATATATTTAAGCTGTTTTTTTAAGAATATAATAATTTCTCTTTTATCTGACTCTGATGCTGATTCTGTATTGACTGATATAAGACTATACTTATTATCTATATCACTGTCAGTGATTACATCTTCTTTATTATTATTATATATAGATTGTATGACTTGTAGATGTTTTTGCTTACAATAATAATCATTATTTTTCTTTTCACTGTAATATATAGAACAATCTTCTTCTGTATAAAATACTCAATAAATGATATTATGATTTGAATACTCTGAGTTTCTTAATATTCTATAAATTAGATAATTCTTTATTTTCTTTATTTTTCTTTTACATAAGTACAGTTGTTGATTTTATATAAATAGAATATTTTATAATATAAATGATTTGAATTGATTTATTATCAGTTGATATTGTTTTTTTGTATTTGTATATAATATTTACAATAGATTGATCAGTGGGACTATGAATTTCACATTTAATTTGATTTGATTTGATTTCAGTTCATTTCTTGACATTATTTTAGTAGAATCAGAATCAGAATAAAAGTGTAAAGTGACTAGAATTATCAAAATATGAGTGAAATGAAACTAATAAATCTTGATATTTTATATAAAGTGACTGACTATCAAAAACAAGAATATGATCTGAAATTGATTATAATTTTAACTTAAATTTGATTTCATTCTGATAATTATATAATACATCAATCTGATAATATAATTGATGGAGATATTATCTCTATCTTATTTAATACTTAATACTCTGATAGCTTACTATTAGATTCTCTATCTATCACTGCTAATCTATCTATCACTGCTAATCTATACTACTGTCAATCTATCTATTGCTGCTAATCTATTACTGCTGCTAATTTATTTACTGCTGTCAATCTATCTATCACTGTTAATCTATCTACCACTGCTAATCTATTGCTGCTAATCTATCACTGCTAATCTATTACTGTCAATCTATCTACTACTGTCAATTTATCTATTACTGTCAATCTATCTACTACTGTCAATCTATCTACTACTGTCAATCTATCTATCACTGCTAATCTATCTACCACTGCTAATCTATCACTGCTAATCTATTACTGCTAATCTATCACTGCTAATCTATCGCTGTCAATCTATCTACTGCTGTCAATCTATCTACTACTGTCAATCTATCTACCACTGCTAATCTATCACTGCTAGACTGATTATATAATTATATATGAAACTGAGATTAAATTTTTCCTTAGTTTCATTATTAAATATCTTAGTTCTGTTTCTATATAGTGTTTAGTAAATTAGTCACTTTACACTGTTTATATTATAAATCTAGTCTCAGATTATATTTTACTAATAAATTAGTGATCTCAGTTTTATTTGATCTCATTTTGCAAAACGAAACTATATAGATTGGCAGCAATAGATTAGCAGTGATAGATTAGCAGTGGTAGATAGATTGACAGCAGTAGATAGATTGACAGCAGTAGATAGATTGACAGTGATAGATTAACAGTGATAGATTAACAGTGATAGATAGATTAACAGTAGTAGATAGATTGACAGTGATAGATAGATTGACAGTGGTAGATAGATTGACAGTAATAGATTAATAGTGATAGATAGATTAGCAGTAATAGATTAGCAGCAATAGATTAGTAGTGATAGATTAATAGTAGTAGATAGATTGACAGTGATAGATAGATTGACAGTAGTAGATAGATTGACAGCAGTAATAGATTAGCAGTAATAGATAGATTGACAATGGTATAGATTAGTAGTGATAGATAGATTGACAGTAATAGATAGAGAATCTAATAATAAGTCATCAGAGTATTGAGTACTAAGTAAGATAGAGATAATATCTTCATCAATTATATTATTAGATTGATGTATTATATAATCATCAGAATGAAATCAAACTTGAGTTAAAATTATAATCAGTCTCAGATTATATTCTGATTTTAATAGTCAGTTATTTTATATAAAATATTAAGATTTTTTAGTCTTATTTCATTTATATTTTAATAATTCTAGTTACTTTACACTCTCATTCTGATTCTGATTTCACTAAAATAATGCCAAGAAATGAACTGAAATCAAATCAAATCAAATCAAATATGAAATTCATGGTTTCATCAGCCAGTCTAATCACTGCTGCCAATCTATATAGAGTAAATTATAGTTTCATTTGATTTCATTTTGTAAAATAAAATCAAATGAAATCAGAATCATTAATTTATTAGTAAAATATGATCTGAGACTAGATTTTTAATATAAACAGTGTAAAGTAACTAATTTACTAAACACTATATAAAACCAGAACTAAGATATCTAATAATAGAACTAAGGAAAAATTTGATCCCAGTTCCATGCATGGTCATATAGTCAGTCTAATTTACAATCACAATTATATAATATATATTTCTTGTATTAAGAGTGTTTCATATTGATCATTTCTTCATTCATTTGCTTAGTATAATGTTTATATTCACTGTGTAATAACTTATACATTCTGAATTCATTTATATTTTAAAACTGTTGATGATACTGTTTGTATTTTTTTCAGATTTATTGTTTATAATTTATTCAAAATCTATCTATAGCTTGCTGAATATATGCTAATTCTTGAACTCACTTTTTTTTTATTGATATTAATAAATTGTTTCAATCTCTGTTCTGATAATTTATATTTCATAATTTTCTTTACTTTCTTTATTAGATTTTTTTATTACTCTTAGATATTCTATCTTCTGTGGCTTTATTGTTGTATATAGTCTTTTATTTTATTTCTCAAAGTATTGTCTGATTATATATTCTGACTTTTTATAATTGAAATATAGCTTCTCTTATCAATATTTCTATTTTTTATTATTGTTCTTTTTTGATGATAGAGTGATGTTCAATTTCATTGAATATAAATTATAATAGTCACTCTGTTTCTTGTGAATTCTAGTTATGAATATATAGTAATTTTTTTTCTCTAATCTGTATTTATGAAGTTGATTATTGATTCTGATAATTATTTCAATTATTGTAAATAATTCTTCAGATCTCTGAGCTAGTTTTGATATTTTATTTTTAATTTTTTTATATAGTTCTTAATAAAATTGTGCTGTTAAAGCTTTACTATTTCAGTTCAGATATAAGTTTAGCTGTTGATATTCAGATATATATTATATAGCTGATTCTATTTATTTAAACTGATATAATTTTTGAGCTGCTGAATGTTTTTCATTAATATTTCTGAATATCTGCTGTAGCTGATAAGTAAATCTGATATAGTTATAAAAGATTTTTATAGTCTATTTATTATAATCTTTTTTTACTTCATGAAATTATAATCTGATTCTTGATTTAAATCAGTTGAATGTGAGTTCTATCAAGAATATTAATGCTAATAAGACTTTGTCTGATTCTTCTATTAACTTAAATGCATTTACAGTGAGATAGATATTCATTTAATTGAGAAAGACTCTCAACTTTCTATATTCTTTACTGAATAATATAGAAGAATTGTATTTATATTCTTGAGTACTGATTACTTACTTCAATTTACTGTAATATTTGAGTAACTTCTTTATATTGTACTTTCCATCATTAATAATTGATTCTATCTTGAATATTATAGTTAACTTTTCTTTAGAGTTTGAGAATTTATATCTTTAAACTTAGCTAGTTGTATTAAGTTTAGTTTTATCTTAATTAACAAGTTGTTTCTTTGAGTAGAGATCTCTATAATTTTGAATTAGAGATGATCAATATTGCTACTGAGTCTCTAACTCAGCAAGTTTCTCACTGATTATAAAATAAAATCAGATTTTATAGAATATTACTGAGCTTGTTTACTGAGTCAGAAGATAGTGTCACTATTATAGATTAAAATATAATATCAAAAGAAATATCTAGAATGACTAGCAATAGCTACAATGATAATCTAAGATAGATAATAAAAATATCTAGTAGAGTTTACAAGATAGAATGAGTACTTAAATAGATATTGTGAAGAAGTATATATTAAGATGAGTTTATAATTGTACTATATAACTTGAGTATAAGTAAGAGGTATAGAGAGAAGATAATATAAGAGATAAAATGAGATTGATTGTGATCAAGAAGATAAGCTTCTTGATTCTAAGAATAATAAGTATGTTTAAATATATTTGAGTTTTTATACAAATTATCTTGTTCACTCTACTCATTTATTTACTTTACTCACTGATAATTATAATAAATACAGTAATTAGAGTGAGCAGTTATATAATTTTATAGTAGTCTCAGTTGAGAATTGTTTCATTTCTGCATCTTTTCAGTTCTTATTCAATAAGCTCTGACTTGTGCCACAGGTTTATAATAAGAAATCAATAGATAAATTCTATAAGATATAAATATTTCTGAATAATTTCAACATGCAACTCTCAAATCATAAAGAAGTATATAAAATACTGAAAATAATGAACTCAGATGTGTTAAGAGTATCTAATATACAGTATAATATAGAATTCAAATTTTGATAGTCAGTAACTGTAAATACAATATATAATTTTTGAATGAATAAATTGCTGTATGAATGTATAATCATAAATCTAATAAGTTTTGATAAGATATAAATAGTTATTATATATATACTCAGTGTAAGTTAATCTAGTCTCTGAAGACTCTTATAATCTGTTATATAAAGAGTAATATTAATCAATGTATTTACAGCTGAACAATGAAATACAAGAATTAATATATTCTAAATCAATTATTCTAATTATCTCATTTATTTTTTTTAATCAGTGATATACTGAAATCAGTGCTATATCTGACACTTTCAATATATATATCTATTATAATGATACACAAGATGAGAGATCTGATCACAGACTTGTGTAGAAATAATTAACAAGATATAATAAAGTCTTTCAGCAGTAATAATTATTGCAATAAATTATTCTTATATTATATCAGAGTTTATCTATATATAATAGCTCAAATATCATTTAGTTATGAATTGTTGAAGATTAGAGTAGATTAGAATATAATTATTTATATAATCTGTTGAGTTTATTTGAAACTGCTGTATTCAATGAAGTTTATATATTACAGAACAGAGAGACAGTTATAACTTATATATACTTTAATCTAAGAGCAGAATATCATATTATATTAAATACCACTCTCTATATAAATAATATAAGTGATATAAAGAATCTCACAAGATTTATTTCATCATCATTCTCAATTCTTTTATGAAATAACAGCAGTCATCTAGTGAAGTATAGTGTGAATTACAAATTCAATTCTTTCAAAGTAAATATGTGTGAATCATATGCTATATTCTGCATGACTGTCAAGATATTCAACTCTCTAATATAGAGAGCACTACTTATAGATATATAGATTGATCTTTATATCTTCAAGTTTCTGAAGATGTATTCAGTTTACTAAATACTGATAAGCTGTCTTTTATCAATAATTGTAGACTGGCTGATGGGACCATGAATTACATATTTAGTTTGATTTGATTTGATCTCAGTTTATTTCTTGACATGATTTTAGTGAAATCAGAATCAGAATAAGAGTGTAAAGTGACTAGAATTATCAAAACATGAGTGAAATGAGACTAAAAAATCTTGATATTTCATGTAAAGTGACTGACTATCAAAATCAGAACATGATCTGGGACTGATCATGATTTTGACTCAAGTTTGATCCCATTCTGATGATTATATAATACATCAATCTGATGATATGATTGGTGGAGATATTACCCCTATCTTGCTTAGTGCTCAATGCTCTGATGGCTCGCCATTAGATCCCCTATCCACCACTGCCAATCTAGTGAATCTATCGCCGCTGCCAACCTACCTATCGCTGCCAACCTACCTATCGCTGCCAATCTACCTATCGCTGCCAACCTACCTACTGCTGCCAATCTATCTATCGCTGCTAATCTATCGCTGCTAATCTATCGCTGCTAATCTATCGCTGCTAATCTATCGCTGCTAATCTATCGCTGCTAATCTATCGCTGCTAATCTATCACTGCCAACCTACCTACTGCTGCCAACCTACCTACCGCTGCCAACCTATCTACCGCTGCCAACCTATCTATCGCTGCTAATCTATCACTGCTAATCTATCGCTGCCAACCTACCTACCACTGCCAACCTATCTATCACTGCTAATCTATCACTGCTAATCTATCGCTGCTAATCTATCGCTGCTAATCTATCGCTGCTAATCTATCGCTGCTAATCTATCACTGCCAACCTACCTACCGCTGCCAACCTACCTACCGCTGCCAACCTACCTACCGCTGCCAACCTACCTACCGCTGCCAACCTATCTATCGCTGCTAATCTATCGCTGCTAATCTATTGCTGCTAATCTATCACTGCCAACCTACCTACTGCTGCCAACCTACCTACCGCTGCCAACCTACCTACCGCTGCCAACCTATCTATTGCTGCCAATCTATATAGGGTAAATCATGGTCCCATTTGGTCCCATTTTGTAAAATGGGACCAAATGGAACCAGAATCACTAATTTATTAGTAAAACATGATCTGGGACTAGATTTATAATATAAACAGTGTAAAGTGACTAATTTGCTAAACACTATATGGGACCAGAACTAAGATATCTAATAATAAGACTGAGGAAAAATTTGATTCTAGTCCCATACATGGTCACACAGCCAGTCTAAATAATTGAATCAAAAATTAAAAATGATATTTCTGTGGCATAGTATTATATTATAGAATGTTAGTTTACCACTTAACAACTCAAAAATACCATGATCTAACTAGATATCTATATCAAAAACTTGTTTTAAAATTATCAGATAACTGGATTTTTATAAACATAGACAAATACAGACAACTGACTCTATTCATCTCTTGATTTGATTATATATATTATCATAAGTCTATTATAATCAGTAAGATTCCTCTGACTCTAATATGAGCTGAATGTATGACTCTTTTTACTGAATAACTAAATTCTTATTACTTCATTCAGTATAAAGCTGTGGAAGATTTTATCAGAGACTCTCAGCTGATGCTTTTCTTCTCATCTGAAGTGAACATCTCAAGTTTCAAGAATCAAAAAAAGACATTTATATTGATGCTATATAAGACTTCTCAACTCTGTGTTTTGATGAAATAACTCAGTTATAAAGTATTTAAGCTCAATGAAAAGTTAATTATTTAATGCAATGAATCAGATGAACAAGTGCTTGTAATAGAAGTATATACTCTCACAGATATTTCATATTATATTTTTCATACTAGTTTGAAATCAAGTGAACAGATGACTATAATAATCAAATTTAATAAAAACAGAGAGAATTCAATGATATTTATCATCTTCTATCAAGTTAAAAGTGCTGGATTCAATTTACAATATCTTTGTTAAAATACTCATTGCTATAATATAGCAAGTAATTGCTCTATAATCAATCAAGTTATTGAGTATATTCTTTACATTGAGCAAACTAGAATTATCAAGGTTTATAAATATCTTGTTTCTGATTTATTTAATGTTCACAAGCTGCAGAAGTTGAATTTGAGATATATTTCAGATTTTATAACTGAGTTAAATCAGATAATATTCAGAATATATAAAAAAGAGAATTTTGAGAAGAATATAAATAGAGTTGAAAAACTATATCTAAATTCTTGAATTAAGTTGGAAAATGAAGCTATTTACTATTTAGATAATGATGAAGATATACTGAAGAGTGCAAGTTCATTGAATGAAGACATCTTGATTACTGAATTGATGAAGTTGTTTCAGAAAATGAATAATGATATTAATATAAATAGTATCTCAGTTCCACTGAGTGAGGTTATTGTCAATTAGTAAAGAAATCATCAATTTTATTTCTTTTCTTTTAGAGTTGAAACTTGGAAATAACTAAGATTAGAATAAATAGAGTAATGATTATAAGATTAATTAGTTTTTTTTTTTTAATGAGAATAAATTTTATTGTGACTTTGCAATCTCACTTTATTCTATTCAGCTGTATATTTTATGAAGCTTCTGCTATATAGTGTTGTATCTAAGCTGTTCATCTCTTCAAAGCAATTAAAGATGGATTTCATCCTCTAGAATTTAAAGATTCATTTGCCCACTCTCTGAAGAGAGAGTGCTGAGAGCAGACTGCCTCTAGTATAAAAAAAAATTGATATAAATAGAAGAGATAAGATTTGAGAGTAGTAGAAAAGATACAGACAGTAAGAAAATTAGAGACAGCAGAGAAAACAGAGATATAAATAAAAATAGAAAAAGTAATAATAGAAGATAATACAGAGATATTCATCATTATATTATTATTATAAATACTACTCTTACTACTTGTATTCATATCAATGATTTTATCAACTGCTTTATTTATATTTTTATTATTAATTAAAATATTTATATTATTATTATTATATCTGACTTTTATAATATTATCAGAGATGATTTTTTCAATAGAAATAAAATTATCTGCAGAGAGATCTTCAGAAAAGAAATTAGAATAATTATGAGTTAAATATATACTCTAATAATAAAAAATAAAAGTTAATAACAATTAACAACTACAAAAGTTATCAATTCACAGTCAAATTAACTTTTGATAAAATTTAGTTAATAAGAACTTATCAGTAGATTATTTGATATAACTAGAATAGTATAAACTGTAATAATCAGATATTATAGTATAAAATAAAAAGAGTTAGATATTTAATAAAAGAAATAAATATATAAAATAATTGAAAGTAGAGTAGAAGAAGATCAAACAAAGAAATATAAGTAAGTAAATAAAATAAAATAATTGTAAATATGATATAATTAGTGATGAAACAGTATTATTATGATAAAAACTCTTATATATATAAAGTAAGAGTATCTTATTATTTTAAATTAGATAATATACAATTATAATAAGAGCTTGATGAATATATACTATAAATATTTTAGAGATAGTATATTATAAAAATGAATATATACAGCAGAATACTGTTATGAAAGTATAGATAGATTTAATAGAGAAGAATATAGTAATTTCAGCTTATTATTTTTCTATAGTGTATATTATTCTTTATTATCAAAATAATATATATTACTGTACTAGTAATTATTTTATATAAGAAGAGTTGATAAGCTTAGAAGCTTGCAGAAACTCAAATAGTCTTTCAATTATAGCTTAATTAAAAAATAAAATAAAAATAATAAAATATATAATAAGTTTTTTAACTGATATTAAAACTGAAAATTTAGTAAATCAACTGTAAAATATCAGATAAAAAACTCTTCAGAATTTATTATATTATAATATATTTTTTATTACTGATTTATACTCTATTTTTCATACAGGGATTTTTTATAATATTACAGATACTTTCAATATATAAATATAAAACTTTTCTATATTTATAAATATAATAATGTAATAAATGTGTTATTAATTAAACAGATATTACTGATGTTGCAGATTAAACTATTTATATCATCTATACAGTTTATACAATCTGTTTCAATAATACTATCAACAAATTTAACACTATTCTGATAATAGTTTACAAATCAATTAAAAAAAAAGAGAAAGAAAATCAGAAGAAGAGGTTATATAAGAGAGTTTTTATAGATAAAAGAATTAAAATGAAAGAAATATTAAAGATCACACTCTGAAGAAGTATGAGATGAAAGAATTGTTAGAGTGTTAAGATGTATATAATTATAAAGTGAAATTATAAGAAGATATGAAAGAACTTTATGAGTATATATGAGTATATAAATACATAATAGAGGGTTGATTGTATAAGTTAACTATCAATAAATACTAATCTATTACATTATTCTCTTCTACTAAGATGAGTAAGAATTTATAGATATCAAATACAGCAGTATTTTTTATAACAGATACAGATTCTCAGATTGAATGATTATATTCTACTTATTTAATAAGATATTCACAGTAGTAATAATTAA